>NW_019237053.1:171665-226127 GCF_002742605.1 Olea europaea var. sylvestris
TGATTTTCTTCAATTTTTTGTTTACCTAATATTTTTTTCTCTAAATTCTTCTTCTTCTATCATTTTAGGTAATATATTTTTTCTAAGCTCATCATCCATGCTTCATGTTTCTATTATTATATTTTTTCTTTCAATATGTTTTTTCCCTATTCTGATTATTTCTTTTTCTATAAATTTTTTATCTACTCTATTATTCTTTTCTTCATTTTCTTTTAATTTTCTAACTTCAAATTTTAATATATTTATATTATTTATAGCTTCTTTTATTTCATTCTTAATTTCTTGTACATCATTTATTAATGTTCTTATTAAATATTTTAATTCTTCCATATGTTCACTGATTGACATTTTATCTATTTTTTGATTGACAATAATAAAATACTATACACTCAGCATTTTTACACTCTTTTATCATTTTATCATATTTTTGTTTTATAACTTCAGGATTTGTTAGTTCTTTTAATTTTTCATAATACCTTGCTTTTTCTTTATACCTCTCTTGTTTTAATTTTAATATTTGTTTTTCTTGAATTTTAGTTATATCTCCAGGTATTAATAATTCATCTAAAATTTTATTATTTATTAACCTTATTCTCCTTAACTTTCTTTCTAAAATATTTTTAGTTTTTTCCATTTTTATGATGATTCATATATTTCTCTATGATACAATTCATTTTCAAATATTTCGCAAATTATTTTTTATTATCTTTTTCATAAATTTTTAAGTAATTCTTCAAAATCTAGTAATGTCTGGGAATTTATAATATCAATATCTGTTATCATATCTATGTCTGTTCTAAAAGGTATATCATATTTTGAGATATTTTTCTTTCTTTTTTCCAATTTATCTATTATATCTTGTATATCTTTTATGATTATTGATCTTACAATTTCTTTAGCAAAATTTTCTAATAAGTTTTTTTTGAAACACTTTAATATTTTTTGTGATGCATATAACTGTTCTTGATATCCTATTTTATCAATTTCTTTTTCAAATTTAATTTCTTTTTTATTTTTAACAACCTTTTTTTATATTATATGGTCCTCTCTTATATTTGGATTTTTCTATTTTATAATTATTCATAAATAATTCTCACAAATTTTTAGGAAAATTACTTGTTAGATTCTTTAAGGACTTAGATAGAAGATTTCTATTATGTAAAGGATTGTTTTTAATATTTGTTTAAGGGTGTTTTAGGTAGTTCAAAATGTTTATAAAAGTCAAAGGTCATTTTGGAAAATCCTTCTTTTATTTGGGTTATTTTCATGTATTTCCCTCTTTCTATGTGTTGTCTTTAATTATTAAATAATTTTTTAGATTAATTTAAAATTTTAAAATAATATTAAAATGAGAAAACACTTTTTACTCCCTGGGGCAAAAATTTGCTTTTACGCTTCGTACGCTTTATGTTTTTAGAATATTGGTAAATGGTGACGTGCAATAAAGATTTTTTTAACCTCATTGGATAGCCGCCTCACCCGGTTGGAAGTTGGGAGTTAAGGCACTTTGCTGCATAACAAAGGTCATTTGTCCGTACACTCTCGAGAGACATCATAATCATTCCACACGATTGACGCCATTCTTAAGCCAATAGGAAAATGACAGCTATCTATACCAAACTACTTCACGCGGCTCTTCCTTGTGTGGCACGTCACGTGTTTTTCTACTACTAGGAATTGTCAAAAATACTCGCGCCACTGAGCGCGTGCACCATTAGCACAAGAAATAGAAAGATTTTCGACCACGTCCACGAGTTTCAGGAGTTGAAAAACGTCACATTACCTAATTTATAGTCCTCATACCATATTATACAATTTATAATTTATTTTTATTTTTTCATCTAAAATCACTAATAACTTTTAGAAGAAATAATATTGATTTCATAAAATATGTGAATAATAAATAGAAGGATAATTATTTTACCACTACAAATTTTATTAAGTACACCACAATTTTTAATATTTTTCTTATTTAGTTAAATAGCCTTAATTAATATTTCATAATTAGGGTTTTAATATAATTTTTAATAAAATAAATTGTTGTTCACAACAAACATTCTAACATGCCTTTTAGATAGAGTTCTCAATGCACAATTAGAAAGTGAACTGACAGTTTGACACCTTGGACATTGTTAAGTGAGAAATTCTAGAGCCTTCAGGGTCTTCCTCAATACAACTAATATTTCAATTTTAAAGCAAAAATGGCCTTACTCTGTTTTGTAGGTGGTATGAGAGAAAAAGTAATGAGACATTGAGCAAAAGTGAAAAAATATTAGAGGAAAGTTACCTTCGTCTTCCACGGCTGATGCATCTTCCACGATCTCCATCCCAGACGATTCAATTATGTTTGTTGCAGCAACAGAAGATGGCTGACCAATTAATTGGCTTCTCATAAAAAGAAAAAGGTTAAGCATGAAGGTGATCGTGAAGTTTCAAAATTGTTTGTCCAGAAACCATCTATCACTGAGCTTCTGTGAGTCATTCTTTTCGACGAATGGATGGAAAGAATGAGAAAAATCCAAAATGTGTGGAAAAATGAGAAAAATGAGGAGTAATATGTTAGTTTGATGCCCATTCTTCGAGTAATGTTATGTAAAATCACATTATGAATTTATGTTTATTTATTTGCGTGATATAATTTGAAGTGATTGTCTAAGATTCCATGATCATAAAGGACGTCACAAATTGTATATTCGATGGATTAGGTATAGTAAGACACAATTTGTGATGTGATCAAAATTATGTCGTTCACAATTGGTTCATAAAGTTGGACGCTTTATGTTGATAAGATTGTATTATTTTTATTAAGATTTGTCTAGTTCTTGAAATAGGAACAATAATGTGTTTCGATGCACATTGAACGGGAATGCGTAGATGACTTATTTGTGACCGTTTGAAATGAGACTCTACTTGATTATCAAACAGGTCACCTAAATCCTGAGTGAGTAATGTACCTTTGATTGTTAGTTCAAGTTCTTTGAGGTACCAATGAGTGAAATCTCAAATAGAAGATTGATCTCGGTGCTTTGGGAATCGGGCCGAAACAATTAGAGATCATATACTTACAATACTGGAATCCATTAATCATTGAGATGAGTCGATCGTCACTCTAAGGTATTTTCCTAGGCAAATTGAATCTGAACTCAATAGGTCGATGATGAGATCGTTGGACTTTACATTGTGATTTGATCACAACAAATTTGCCATATGAAAATAGGACTTAGAGGGTAATGCATGTTGAAGGGCAAAACGGTCATTTTGCCAGTTTCAACATATTGACGGTCAAATGGGGGTTGACTTGTGGAACGATAATCAGATGATATTGTTATTGGATCATAATTTGCTTCTATAACTATCACTCGACTCGAGAGTGCAATCTCGATTTTTTGGTAGAATAAGCCGGGATTAATAGATGTATCTCAATTGGTCAAGAGTTGACCCAATTGAAAACATCTATTGGAGTTTGGGTCATGTGAGTCCAATTAGGTCCCTCTCTTGGTTCCAATAAAAGGTGTGTGACTTAATTGACCTACTACAATAAAGTCTAAGAAAATTTGTGCAATTTCCAAACCCTAATGAGTCATTATAAATATGCACATTATTGGCATATTTTTGGGTGATTTTAGGGTTAGCCACTTTTCACATTCTCCAAAAGGAATAACACCTAGGGGAGAACAATGTAGAAGATCTAAGGGAGGAATCAATTGGATAGGCCATTAATAGTTCATTCAAAAAGGTTATCTCCTCCCCTTTCTATATATTTGAGGATTTTATAATTCAATGATCTCAAGGTCAATCAAATCCTTATTTACATGATTTTAATCTTCAAAGGAAAATTAATTTCCTATTGTGATGATTAAAGTTCATTAACCAACAAATGGTATCAGAGCCAATGTTATTGTATTCCTTAGTAGGATTTTTTTCCCCTAGTGTAATATGCATTTTAGTTAGGTGGTGTTAGGTTATTTGATTTTGATATGTTTATACTTTAAATATGTTTAATTTATTGTTGATACACTCATAATCACTTTTGGCCCTAGAATTTTTTTTTACTTCCTATTGTAATTCATTTATTATTGTTATTCTCTAAGAATATTGTAAGTCATAAGGCATTAAGTTTTTTTTATTTTTTCTCCATTTTCGTTTTTGTATTTTGAGGAAGAAATGTAAACTTATTGCTGTAATTTCAATGAAGAAGAAGAAAGAACAAGGAGAAAGAAATAAAACCAAAAACACAAGAAAATCGGACAGCAGCTGCCTCACAGGGCAGCTGCTGCTGGTTTCAGCAGCAACAAAGACTGCTGCCTTGCGAGGCAACAGCAAGCTACAGGCCGTCGGAGGGCCGGCTCCGGCGGCAGCGTCGGTGGCAGCTAATTTTGGGTCACCGGAGTGTGTGTTTTTGGTGGAAGTATGTTTTCTTGCTAGGGTTTGAAAATTAGGGTAATTTGGATTTTTTGGGCCTTTTCTTTAAAACTTGGGCCAATGTTTTTGGATAATGGCCAGTTGATTTTAGGTTTTGGGCCTAAAAATTAAATTGACCTTATTTTCTTGTTACATGAGGTGAACTACAAAGAAGATTGAAGAATTGGGTTGGGATGTGGCCCAATGTAATTCTTTTTATCCACGTTGTAATTTAAATTCTTAGGATGGGCCATTAGTGATTATTATTCATTTAATTATCGCTTTTACCGCTTTATGGATGGATGAATGTTTAATTATTATCGCATGTCATGTAGATTGAATGAAACACCACTCGGTGCACTAGAATCATATGCATTTACATTTAAATATTTTTTTTATCACTCTAAATTAATTAGAGGTGGTTGAAAAATATTTTATAATTAGCGCCGCCGGAGTGTGTGTTTTTGGTGGAAGTATGTTTTCTTGCTAGGGTTTGAAAATTAGGGTAATTTGGATTTTTTGGGCCTTTTCTTTAAAACTTGGGCCAATGTTATTGGATAATGGCCTAGTTGATTTTAGGTTTTGGGCCTAAAAATTAAATTGACCTTATTTTCTTGTTACATGAGGTGAACTACAAAGAAGATTGAAGAATTGGGTTGGGATGTGGCCCAATGTAATTCTTTTTATCCATGTTGTAATTTAAATTCTTAGGATGGGCCATTAGTGATTATTATTCATTTAATTATCGCTTTTACCGCTTTATGGATGGATGAATGTTTAATTATTATCGCATGTCATGTAGATTGAATGAAACACCACTCGGTGCACTAGAATCATATGCATTTACATTTAAATATTTTTTTTATCACTCTAAATTAATTAGAGGTGGTTGAAAAATATTTTATAATTAGCGCCATTATAATTGTTTATATTTGGCGGATTAATTAAGTGAAAATCTAACAGTACAAAATAATAAGTGGCAGCGGGTTTATAGGCATGTATAAACCTACGGCCTCCTCCGTCATCCAATTTGTTAATAAAATACGTATATTTAGTATCGAATTATATCGGTCTCTCTATAGGAAAACTACGTTATTTTAGATTAACTGAAATTGGATCTAGAAATAGAATTGCTTTAAAAATGAAATAATGGGATGATTATCCTATAGATGACATCTTATATATTTCGGATATTTTAAAATTATTGATGGAGGTTATTACACTTATATATGAATATTTTGGGGGACTTCCAATAGAAGATTTCAACAAAATTAATCATAGGTGAAATAATAATCAATCCTCATTTTCTTGTGGCATGAGATGCCTAGCTCAATAAAATGAATATGAGGGTCCCAACCTTGCCAACAACTACATTGACCACCTATAGAAGGCGTGTTAAAAGTTGTAAGGGTTTAAGGTTTTATGATTACCAATATAGTTTTGGGTCTATATTTGCATATACATATACATGTATCATACAAAAGATTATTGCTCATTTTATTAATACGCGAATCGTTAATTTTACAAAAAATGTCTCTTAATCCAGTATCAGTAATACTTAACAAATATCAACTTGTGGGAGAAAACTACGTTGACTGGAAAAGGAATATTAATATTGTTCTTACCGCTAAAAAATACAAATATGTGCTGGATAAAATTTGTCCCGAAGCCCTTAAAGATGACTCCACGGAATCTCAAAAGGCTGCATACGAAAAGTGGCATCATTCTGATGAGATGACCCATTGTTACATTTTGGCATTCATGTCAAATGTGTTACAACAGAAATATCAGAATATGCAAACTGCTTTTGGCATAATGGAAAGCCTTCAAGAGATGTTTGGACATCAAAGCCGATAAGCTAGGCAAATCTCCATTAGGGCAATTATGAACACATGCATGAAACCAGGAGTATCTGTAAGGGACCATATGTTAACCATGATTGGTCACTTCAATGCTGCAGAGGTTTTAGGAGCTGACATTGATTCCGAGACACAGATTGACATGGTCCTTGAAACTCTTCCTGAGATGTTCTCACAATTTATAGTTGATTATAATCTACACAAGATGGACATGTCTCTGACGGACTTAATGAAAGAGTTACAAAATGCTGAATCTGTTCTAAAAGCTAGAAGTGGAAATGCTTTGACTGTTACAGCTGGACCCTCTCATCTTAAGCCTTCTGGTGGCAAAGGAGGAAAGAAGATGAAGAGGCCAAACAAAAAGCCAGATAGCAAGTCAAAGGGGAAGAAAACTACTGCCGATGGGAAACCAAAGGGAAAGTGTTTTATTTGTGGACAGAAGGGTCACTGGAAGAGGAACTGCCCAGATTACCTAGCTAAGGGTAAGCAAGGTAAAGGCAATAATGCCCTATTCATTGAGTCATGCTTAGTGGTTGATTCTACTAATACTTGGATTGTAGATTCTGGAGCCACTAATCATGTTTACAATTCTTTGCAGGGGTTCCAGGAAACCAAGCATCTCAGTGAAGGGGAGTACACTCTAAGGGTTGGCACAGGAGCAATGGTATTTGCCAAAGCTGTTGGCACTTTTACTTTATGTTTTGAGACTCATAGGCATTTGATATTAGATGACTGTTATTATGTTCCCGAACTTACACGGAACTTGGTTTCCGTTGCACTTTTATATCATGTTGGTCATTCGGTACTTTTTATCCGTTCTACGGTGGTTATTAAGTTGAATAATTCTGTTATATGTTCGGGTCATATGGTTAATAGTCTTTATGTCTTAAGTCCTTTGATTGGCTTTGTACATAACACTACTACTGCTAATAAAAGAAAGAGGTCGTCTAGTACTAATAAAACTCTCTTATGGCATCTTAGATTGGGTCATATCAATCTAAATAGGATTCAAAGATTGGTAAAGGATGGTCCTTTAAATGAGTTAGAGGTGGAATCTATACCAACTTGTGAATCTTGTATAGAAGGAAAGATGACCAAGAGGCCCTTTAAAGCTAAAGGACTAAGGGCTAAAGAGGTTTTAGAATTAGTACATTCCGATGTTTGTGGACCTATTAGTACTCGGGCTAGAGGAGGATATGAGTATTTCATCACCTTCACAGATGATTACTCAAGATTTAGATACATATACCTTATGTCTTACAAATCCGAAGCTTTGAAGAAATTCAAGGAGTTTCGAACAGAAGTTAAGAAATAATTAGGTAAGAGTATCAAGGCCCTTCATGTTAGAACATTGTTCAAACAACTCAGTTCCAGATTTCCGCATAGAATCTAATAGTGATGACTTGGAACCTCCTACTGAACCAATGGTTGCTAATGAAGTAAGTGAGCAAGTGATGCCCACAGGGCCTCATAGGCAAATAGAATCAGAGGTAGTAGAAAATGAGGTACCCATTTTTGTATCTCCACATGTCCCTTCAAATGGGGATAATGAGGATGTTGTTCCTAACCAAGGATAGGATCAAACAGTGGGAAGAGAGGAAGGACCTTTGATTAGACTGGACAATCAGGCACCTTCAAACATTACTCGTAGTGGGAGGGTTGTGAGACCACCTTCTAGGTACTTGCTCTATGGAGAATCCTATCAGGCGATCTCTACTGAGCAAGAAGAAGATCCCACTTCGTTTAAGGAAGCAATGAAGGATGTAGACTTTGAATCATGGAAATTAGCCATGAACTCAGAAATGGAATCTATGCATTCCAACAAGGTTTGGGATCTTGTAAATGCACCTAATGGGGTAAAACCAATAGGATGCAAGTTGGTCTATAAAAGGAAAAGAGGTATAGATGGGAAGGTGGAAACCTTCAAAGCAAGGCTAGTGGCCAAGGGTTTTACCCAAAGAGAAGGCATCGATTATGAAGAAACATTCTCACCGGTTGTCATGCTTAAATCTATTCGAGTCCTTTTATCTATTGCCGCTCATTATGATTATGAGGTTTGGCAAATGGATGTCAAGACACCATTTTTAAATGGACATCTTGAGGAGACCATTTACATGATGCAACCTGAAGGGTTTGTGAAACAAGGCCATGAAAGGAAAGTTTGCAAGTTGTAGAGGTCCATTTATGGATTCAAGCAAGCGTCCAGATCTTGGAATGTAAGATTTGATCAAACCATCAAGACCTATGGTTTTGAGGAAAATCTGGATGAACCTTGTGTTTACAAACGCATACAAGGGAAGAAAGTAGTTTTTTCTGATTCTTTATGTAGATGACATTCTACTCATTGGAAATGATGTAGGGACATTGTCATATGTAAAGAAATGGTTGTCACAGCAGTTTGATATGAAGGACTTGGGAGAAGCTAGTTATGTTTTGGGAATCCGTATCTTGCGAGATAGGAAAAACAGAAGGATTGCATTATCCCAAACTTCATATATTGACAAAATATTGTCCAGATTTGCAATGCAAAATTCCAAAAGGGGAGAACTTCCTTTTAGACATGGAATTCATCTATCTAAAGAGCATTATCCCAAGAATGTAACGGAGATAGATAACATGAGAAAGGTTCCTTATGCTTCAGCTGTGAGAAGTCTAATGTATGCCATGCTTTGCACTAGACCGGATATTTGTTATGCTGTGGGTATTGTTAGTGGTTATCAGTCTAATTCAGGACCAGAACATTGGGTAGCAGTAAAGCATATACTCAAGTATCTTCGGATAACGAGAGATTATATGCTTGTTTACTCAAGACATGATCTAAATCCAATTGGATATACTGATTCTGATTTTCAATCTGATCGTAACTCTAGGAAGTCTACATCGGGATCAGTATTTACACTAAGAGGTGGAGCTGTGGTATGGAGGAGTATCAAGCAATCTTGTATTGCTGATTCCACCATGGAGCCATAATATATAGTGGCTTGTGAAGCTGCTAAAGAAGCTGTATGGTTTAAGAAGTTTCTTTTGGACCTTGACGTGGTACCTTGGGCAATGGGGCCCATAACGCTTTATTGCGATAATAGTGGGGCGGTTGCCAATGCTAAAGAACCGATGAGTCATCAGCATGGCAAGCATATCGAGAGAAAATATCACCTTGTTAGAGAAATTGTTCATCGAGGAAACGTGACGGTTAGTAAGATTGTATCAGCAGATAATCTTGCGGATCTGTTCACTAAGACCTTACCAGCTAAGGTTTTTGATGAACATCTTAAGGGGATGGGTATTCTTGATATGTCACACACTCTAAGAAGGGCAAGTGGGAGATTGTTAATTTGATACTCATTCTTCGAGTAATGTTCTGTAAAATCACATTATGAATTTACGTTCTTTTTTTGCGTGATATAATTTGAAGTGATTGTCTAAGGTTCCATGATCATATAGGACGTCACAAATTTTATACTCGATGGATCGGGTATAGTAAGACACAATTTGTGATATGATTAAAATTATGTCGTTCACAATCGGTTCATAAAGTTGAACACTTTATGTTGATAATATTGCATTGTTCTTATTAAGATTTGTCAAGATCTTGAATTAGGAACAATAATGTGTTTCAATGCATATTGAACGGGATCGTGTAGATGACTCATTTGTGACCGTTTGAAATGAGACTCTATTTGATTATCAAACAGGCCACCTAGATGCTGAGTGAGTAATGTACCTTTGATTGCTAGTTCAAGTTCTTTGAGATACCAATGAGTGAAGTTTTAAATGAAAGATTGATCTCGATGCTTTGAGAATCGAGCCGAAACAATTAGAGATCATATACTTACAATATTAGAACCCATTAATCATTGAGATGAGACGATCGTCACTCTAAGATATTTTCCTAGGCAAATTGAATCTGAGCTCAGTAGGTCGACGATGAGATTGTTGAACTTTACATTGTGATTTGATCACAACGAATTTATCGTATAAAAATGGGACTTAGAGGGTAATACATGTTGAAGGGCAAAATGGTCATTTTGCCAGTTTCAACATATTGACGGTCAAATGGGGGTTGACTTGTGGAACGATAATAAGAGGATATTGTTATTGGATCATAATTTGCTTCTATAACTATCACTCGACTCGAGAGTGCAATCTCATTTTTTTTGTAGAATAAGCCGGGATTAATAGATGTATCTCAATTGGTCAAGAGTTGATCCAATTGAAAACATCTATTGGAGCTTGGGTCATGTGAGTCCAATTAGGTCCCTTTCTTGGCTATAATAAAAGGTGTGTGACTTAATTGACCCACTACAATAAAGTTAAGGAAATTTGTGTACTTTCCAAACCCTAATAGGTCATTATAAATATGCACTTTATTGGCATATTTTGGTGTGATTTTAGAGTTAGCCACTTTTCACATTCCCCAAAAAGGAATAACACTAGTGGAGAACAAGTGAGAATATCTAAGGAAGGAAGCAATTGACTAGGCCATTAATAGCTCCTTCAAAAAGGTTATCATATCCCCTTTCTATATATGTGAGGAGTTTATAATCCAATGATCTCAAGGTCAATTAAATCCTTATTTACATGATTTTAATCTTCAAAAAAAAATTAATTTCCTATTGTAATGGTTAAAGTTCATTAACCAACATAATATTGGGTTGATTAGCACACTACAATATCTTTTTATTTTTTAGTTTTTATTGAACTAGGAATATTATTGCAAATTTGTTATGGTATATTTATTTAAAATATATTTTATTTTAATGTGATTATAATGTGGAATAATAAGTAAATTTTGTGTTGATAATATAATTACTCTAAATACTATTATGAATGTGTCATTGTGTTGTTAAAATTAATATTTAACTCTGATTGAATAAAAAATTATTTATATTTTTTAGGAAACACATATGGGAGCCTTACTTTAATTTATTCCAATTCCTTTAAACTAGTATAGTTCAAATCGATGAGGGACATTTTTGGGTAAACTCCAATGGACAAAATTAAAATTAAGTGCAAGTTTGAAAAGTGATTGAATTAAAATTTTAACAATTTTAAATTTTATGAAATGTGTGAATAACAAATATGTTTGATCAAAAGTGATAATAATAGTCACTTTCCAAACATGCATTAAAATACAATTTAGTTGTTAAATACAAACGGGCAAAGAAGCTAAGATTATCTCATAAGGAGCCCAAATAATGTTGGAGACAAAATATATATTCAGAGCATATTTGAGCCCCATTTTTTTTTTTTATGTAAAATGCATTTTAAAATAGTAATGGGTTGCATATAATATTTTTTTTATTAAAAAATGTATGGTTGAAAAGAAAAAAAAAGAAAAATGTATTTTAAAAAATAAGTATCAAACAAGAGCTTTTTTGCATATATTAAAAAATTGAAATTATAAATCGCCAAACTGACCACTCTTGTCCCTTGCCATTGAAGGTAACCACAAACATTAAAGACGAAGCAATGAACACAAACAGTTTGATTTATTTTTCTAAATAATTTTGACCTTTTTAGGATGGAAAATTAAAAGTTATCAGAATTTAACAATCTCGAACAAAAATGGAACCTAGAATCTAGTAAAGAAGCCTAATGATCAAAAGATTGTGCAATGTAAATGGATTTTCAAAATAGAGGAGGGTAATACAGCAACTGACTCCATGAGATACAAAGCTAGGCTTGTAGCCAAAGTCTTCACTCAAAAGGAGGGTGTTGATTACAATGAAATCATTTCTCCTATAATTGAGTATAAGACTATAAGAATGATTCTTGCTCTAGTTGTTCAATTTAATTGGAAACTTGAGCAATTAGATGTTAAGATTGCATTCTTACATGATAAATTAGAAAACCACATTTATATGTGTCAACCTTAAGGCTTTGAGGTGAAGGGAAAGTATGACTGGGTCTGCAAATTGCTGAAATCAATATATGGATTAAAACAAAGATCGAGACAATGGTATATCATGTTTGACATATATGTGTTGAAAACTGGTTATAAGTGAATATGATCACTGTTTGTACTACTTTAATGCTAAGACAAGATGTAAAGTGTATCTGCTACTTTATTTAGATGATATGCTTCTTGCAAGTTCTAGAAAAACTGAAAGATTTAGGGAATCAATGAAAATACTGGTGATGGTAATTAAAAGTAGAAGGGAAGAAAATTTATTAACCATTTCACAATAATCATACCTAAATAAGGTTCTGATCAGATTTGGCTTGAAAGAGGCAAAATTTGTTTACAACCCTCTTGCTGTACATAGAATCTTTCTCATGCTCAGTAAACAAAAACAAAAACTGGATTATGGAAGTAAAAAACATACCTTATGCCAATGCTATAGGATCATTTATGTTTTCTATGATCAACACTAGGGTTGATCAGGCCTATTCAATCAGCCTCTTAAGTAGATTTATGTCTAACTCTAAGAAATTTCATTGGGTTGGTTTAAAGTGACTATTGAGATATAGCAGGGACTTTAAGCATTGGATTAGTTTTTAAGAAAAGATTTGAAAAACTAACCTTAAAAAGCTATGTAAACTCTGATTTTCCTAGTAGTGGTGGTGGTTTTCATGGTTTTGGTGATATTTGGGGTGGTTTTATTGGGGATGGTGCTGATGGATCTAGAGCTAGTGGTGATGGATTTGATGGTAGTAGTGGTGGTAGTTTTATGGTTTTTGTAATGTTCGGGTAGTTTTTTAGCCTTAAAAATTTGTTCGTGGGAAATCCGTAAGCATACGAAATCGTTGACAAGTAATAGATTTAGTGCGTTAAGAGTATCGTTCCACAGAAAATAAATTCAACTCAAATTTACTAGTTTCGTATGAAATTCGAATTATGTTAAACAAAATGGAGATTTTGATTTTATTTTTGTTAAATTATTCTAAGAAAGCAATAAAATTTTGGTTTTTAGCAAATTATGGATTTCGAATCCGCCTATTGCATTTATCTCAATTCTTGATTTGTAATCTAATTTCCGTTCATACGCTCTTGACAATCAATAAAGCTACGATATATAATTTTCTTTTCCAAGACAAGTTAAATCTATCTTAACCACAACGCAAATATATTTCTAACCTGAATTCGAATTGTTAGAACGCATTAATGTTTAGATTATCTATATAATTACACACGTGATAAATATTATTCCTAATATCTATTGTACATATGTTAATTTTGCTGCGTTCTGAACTTATTGTGAGTCTCCAACACTACAACAATCAACTAATTATCTAATTGGTGGCAATCAATTAAATAATACAATGGGTATGCAAAATTAATCTAGATCTGCAAGAATTAAACTAAAATATTAGTTTTAAATTTAAAATAAATAAACAATAGGGTTCATCTTTATCCAATACGTACAAAAGCAGATATAGCCTATCATATTAATATTTAAATTATAATAAAAATAATAGAAAAATATCACCAAGATCATGAAAGAATACAAAAGGCGTTGATCTTCAAGTCTAAAGTTGAATTCTACAAACTCTTGATGTAATTGAACTTTAATTTATTGTTAGGGCTTGATCTCCTCTCTCAAAATATAGTAGTTGGCTCCTCGCTCTTAATGAATTTGATAAAACAATTGTGTATGAAGAGGCAATTTAGGATTTTCTTCATTGCTGCCCTTGTCTTGTATTTATATGATGAAATTATGTTAAAATTCACGTGCAAATTACCTTCCAAAAGAGTTTTAATTGAATAAGGAAAGTTGCATTCGCGTGCGCATGACTTTGTCCCTGCACATCATTCAATATTTTAATCATAACTTTCTCTTTCAATGTCCGATTGAAGTGAATCAAAGTGTGTTGAAAATCTAATTCAAAGAGCTACAATTCCTCTTGAGATACAACGTTTGCTAAAAAAAAGGGTCTCAAATTGACCAAAAATCTTGAAGATATTTTATGTGACTAGAAGTCGATTTATGGTAATATTCTAATCATATCTCATTCCTTTTTTTACTTTATTTTGCATTCAATTGACTCCTATATCTTTGAAGTATTTTTTGCGGTTCAAATCGACCATTGGATATGTACACTTTGGTCTCCCATACTTTGGATTCTTTTATTTTTGCTCCTCTTTTGTTCCTTTCTTCCAATTCCACCAATTTGCATTGAGTTCAACCTAACAAACATAATTAACACATAATTAAGTTATAACTCATTCATATCACTACAAATACTTCAATTTATTGGCCTGGATAAGTGTACAAAATGAACTTATCAATGGTGTTGGTGTATCTAGAGCTAGTAGCGATGTATTTGGTAACAGCGGCGATGATGGTCATGATGATAGTGCTTTGGTTGGGTAGGATGGGATGGGATAGGAGTGGGGGAATTTTATGACCAAGTATTTGGTTGATTATAACCAATAATTTTGTTAATTTGTGTTGAATAAATAACTTGATCTGAAAAATGTGATTGCGATTTACATTTTACTAAATTGTGACTGATAAATAATTTGTGATCAATTAATTTAATAATTTGCTACCACAAAATATGTTTCGACTTGTAAAATTTGTGATTTGTGACCAATGAACAATATGTGATCTATAAATTTTTTGATTTGTGACCATGAATTAATTTGTGACTTATAAAAGTTTTGATTTTTGATCAAAAAATAATTTGTAATCAATTAATTTGATAGTTTCTGACCAAATTGAATAGAATTGTGACCTAAATATATCTAATTATTATTTTATAAATAAATTTTAATAGTGTTTGATTTTTAAAGTTTTAAACTTTATCTATTAGTTTTGAAATGGATCATAATTAATTTCTTAGATATAAAACTTTCCCTTGATTATCTCCCTATTTTGCTGGCATTTTTTAATATAAGATAAACGGTTTTATTTTTGATATCTTATATAATCATCATTTTTAAATTTAGGTGGACATCAATATTCAGAGTTTTCCCATGTTTACATCCGGGGTGTCAACCTCGGATGTACAAAAGAAATCCCATATTCATATGACTTGTTTACATAGCTAAAAGTTTGCTATTTTTTATTACGGGTTGAATTAAGGTTGCTTATTGAATCAGCTGAAATACAATAAATTATAGCACGCATTCACTTTATCATTAACTTCCATATTCAACGTATGCAGAAATTATATATTCTTTGAAGATGAGCATGTGAAAGGAAACATTAATTCATAGAAATAAAATGAATGTTAGCATTAATTGAGAATAAAAATCATAAACATAAGGAGCTGAATAAATACTATATTTTTTTGCTCAATTCACATTTTCATGCAAATATCTATTACAGGTAAAAATCCAAACAAAATTCAAAATCAAATTGGTAATAAAGTTCTTTATTTCCATAAAGTTTTTTTGCATGACAAAATCATATGCTGACTTTTACTATTTTCATATCGAAAGGAATCTTGAAATTTCCATTCTACATAGTGCCAGACCCATAAAATCAGACCGTATTCAAAATATCTTCATTTTTCTTATCACGATTCATGAAGGTAGGTATTATTATGATCTAATGTTCTGTCGTATTTTAGTTAGTTATATAGTTATATCAGTTGCTAGAAAATTTTTAGCAGTTTTTTCTTTACCGATTGACACATGTTTACTTAGAATGAGAGGCCAATCAATGGTTGGTAGGGATTGTTATGCTCAGAACAAGGCTCTTGATAAGACAATTTGCCTTGCCGTTCTAAGAGTTGTATTATGAAGTATCGTTGTTTGGTAGAAGTGGTGTCCCATGAATGCACACTTTGGCTAATTTGATTCAATTGAGATAAACATGCGGCACTTTGTATTGTTCAAGAAAAATTAATTGAATTAGCTCACTTTCTATTGGTTATACATCAATTATCCAACTTTTTTGATTGGAATGTCATCTCATATGTGCATCTAATTTTTCCTCTAAATTGTTTAGATATTATGAATAGTTTTGTAATTGCTATGAAAAGAGAGAAAAGAAGAAGAGAGAATGAAAGTCAATAAATTTTTGTGTATTTTATTAAGAACAAAAGTCGTATATTTATAAGAATTGAGGATACAACGGTAATAATTTCTAGGGATGTACGGGGTACAATTGTCATTCACTAATAAATTTACCATTTACAACACTCCCCCTTAAATGACACATTACAAAATATCTGTCTTGTTAAAACATTGTTTGACAAAAATTCAATGGAACAAAAAATCAAACGAAGAAAAAAAGTACAGTTATTTTAAAGTAAAAATATAAATGATGTCTCATTAAAACCTTATTAGAAAAATCCAATAAGACAAAATCTTGACTAAGAAAAAGAGTAAACCCACTCCCCCTGATGAAAATCATTGAAGATTTTTAAGTTGATGCATTCCAATCTTGTAAACCAATTTTTTGAATGTAGATGTTGACAATGCTTTTGTAAATAAATCAGTCACATTATCACTTGAGCGAATTCGTTGAATATCAATATCGTCATTCTTCTAACGCTCATGTGTATGAAAGAATTTTGGAGAAATGTGCTTCTTCTTTTCACCTTTGATATAGTCTCATTTGAGTTGTACAATACAAGCTGCATTGTCTTTCTATAAAATTTAGGGATTGAAAAAGTCCTCGCCCCTTAAAGAGAAAAAAGAATAAAATAAAAAAATAAACGGGGCGGGGTTCGGGTGGGACAGGCCCCAGTTCTCTACCATTACTAATAAAATTGTTGAACTATCTTTTGTTAAAATTACCCCGTATGATACTTGGGTATGATAGGTCATATTTCTCAACCATACACATTCTTGGTTTGTTTCACGGATTGCAATAATTGCAGAATAATTTAAGATTGTTGCTATTAAGGATTGCTTCACAGATTTCTATGATATAGCTGTTCCTCCACGTATAAACACATATCCTGTTTGTGAGTTAGCTTTATATGGATCAAAGAGATAGCTTGCATATGCATATCACACTAAAGCAGATTCTCAATCAAATCAATAGTACCCTTCATGTAACGAAAATATGTTTACCACCATTCCAATATTTTTGACTTGATGTAGAGCTATATCTTGCGAGAAGATTTACAAAAAAGTTATGTCAAGTCGAGTACAGTTTACAACATAAGTTAATACTCCAATTGCAATGAGATATGGTATTTCAGGACCAAGAACCTTTTCTCTATCTTCAAGTGGACGAAATTGATCATTTTTTACATCAAGTGATCAAACAATCATAGATAATGCCAATGGATGTGCATTATTCATATAAAAATGTTTTAAAACTTTTTCTGTATATGTGATTGATAAACAAATAATCGGGGTTTTCTAAAATCTTTCTTTTCAAATTAATTTTTCAAATAATCAGCAATTTTGTTGAGCTTTTCAGGAGTTTCAATTAAATTTAAATCATCAACATAAGCCACTACAACAAAACTATGATTTTGCGACAAGAATTTTTGCGACATACAAAAAGTTGTTGCAATAAATGACTTAACGCGACACATTTTTAAAGTTTGTCATGAAGATTGTGATGAAAAAAATATGTACCAAAAACTATAAGACGACATAAAAAGTTGTTGTGAAATGTGAGATATTGCGACAAATAATAAAGAATGTCGCCGAAAATATGAGGGAAGCAAGGCGCCAAAATATTTTTGGTGGGAAATTTATGGCGACAAACCTTTTTTTCTTGCAACAAAATGCTTGTGATGCAATAGGGTCTCTTTTTGGCGATAAAAGAAATCTGTTGCTAAAAATTCTATAGTTGGAGGAAAAAAGGACTACAAGAAAATAACTTTTTTGCAACGGACAAAAAATATTGTAGTAGATTTTTTACAATGCTCACCCATATACGTAGAATTTAATATTCTCGTAGAGTTGAAGGATACTGCAACATGCAATGCATGTCGCAAAAGCCATCAAATGTACGTTGTTGTAAAGTTTTTACGATGTATCTTATCCGTTGATTTTATTTTATTTTGTAACATTCTTTGCTTATTGTCTTAACTTTTTTTTTCTAGCATTTTTTTTTTGTAATAAGTGCTTGTTTTTTTGTCTAGCTAAATTTTAATGTGTAATACAAATTTTTAAAATTTTTAATTATTTTTTATCAAGAGCAAAATTTTTATAATAAAAGCTGTATAAATTTTTTTTAAAAATTTATTCCCAATAAAATTAAGAAACATGCATTGGACGATTAACCTTTCAATCAAATAATAACTTACAAAAATAGAAATACTAGGTCGAACCAATCCATAAAAGAAAATAAATGTCTCAACAATTAAAGCAAATAAATAAATAAATCATAATTCATATATTATCAGTAGGCGGTGGCATGCTAAACATTGTTGTTGGTTCAGCTTGTTGTGGAGACATGCCGACTTAATTCGATACGAACTGATGCATTAGCGCCTCAAAATGAGAAATCTTGGCACGCATATCCAATAATTCTTGCTCCTGCTTTTGTATTTGCTCTCGAAGGCCTATTGATTCAGTATCAACCGATGTCAAATGAGTAGAGTGGCTTGAGGCAGGTTTTGGACCATGTCCAAGTCCTCTAATGTAACCTCTGGATTTTCCTAAAACTTCTTGCATAATCTCAAGTTCAGTGGGGGCCTCAGATCCCTCTGAAATTGGTTGCTCTTTAATTTGAAGCATCTTCTCCTATATATAAGTAAAGAAAAATGAGAGAATACATGTTAATAACATAATATATATAAAATGTCAATAACAACGAATAAATTCTTAATATACTTACATATTTTATTTGTGCTTCATCGTTTACCCACCCTTTCTTCTGACTGTAATGAGTCTCATAATAAAGTTATATTTCTCCTTGTGCATTGTCTTTAGTAATTGATCTCTGTTTGAAATAATATATATCAGGTTATACAAATATATTTGTCTTCATAAAACAAAAGAAAGTATTACCTTTTCTTGAAGACGTGCAACAAATGATTTTGATTCACTACAATGATTATATTTAATGCAGTTGTGGCTTGCTAAATTACGTGTAGATAATGCCTGTAATCAATTTATATGTAAATATAATTAACTCATTATAATTTATCATTTTTAATTATATTAATTATTTTAAGATAACGTCTAAATTACATTATTCTTAATATTTACAAGTATATGCAATTTTAATAAAAGTTACCTGAAATTTAGGGGTAGACCAATATTGACACAACCAGTCCCAATCAACTTGCTTTATGTCAGTTGGGCAGTTCTTCATTACATCATCTAATGTTTTTCCATTAAAATATTTCTCTTTAAGTCTACATCTATAATCACGATATCTTCTCGCTAAAGTATCGTTCACACATTTATGGACGTGCTCAACTGTCAAATCAAGCTTGAATTTTGCCTATCAAAAAAGAAATGTGTATATTATTTATTTAAATATGGGAAACTAATAACTATTCTACAAAATTTTGTAAAAATGAATTTGTTTATGACTTACCAAAACTCGATCATACAATTTATTTTTCTCTTCATAGGGTATGTCGATCCACCTTTTGCAACAAATTGGAGCAAAGGATCGAACAACGTAGCCACATTCACTAGCCAAACATGCTTGCTGATTTCCAATAGCTCTTCCCAGTTTTTTAGAAATCTCCAACTATATTTTTCCAGCTGCACTAACATTGTCATCAGTGCCCTTACCTCTTGTAGGACCACGTCCCTTCCTCTTCAGAGAATGAGAATCTATGAAATAAATTACTCAAAGGATGAGAATATATATACAAAAAAAGGAGATTCTGTCAATTAAATGTATACATTATGATGATTTTATATTAGAAACATAAAGATAAATTATTACCGTTGGAATTGAGGATCGTCTCATGTGTCAATGTGGTTGCTTGTGATGAATTAAGTTGAAGCTGGGGCTGAGATAATGGGGTGGGAACCCGTAGAGATTGAGGTAATGGAGTAGGAACTTGAACATTACTAGTCTTTGACAATGAGGAAGAGATATTAGCTTGAAGAGTAGTATGGGTTAATAGACCCTTGCATGATGCCTTTGATGAGAAAACATCTGAAGGTGGCTCATAAGATGTAGTAAAAACTCTATTTTTCTTGCCAATTCTTGTTCGAGAAGCCATTATCTACCAAGAAAAAATCCAAAAAAAAAAAAAAGAGATAGAGGTATCATTTTTAACTAAAACAATGGGTCCCCATTGACGAGCTCATCTAGCTAAAAGATCTGACTAACCCATAGATATCTTCAAGAATGGTGAGGAAATTATATTACACATCCTAAATATATTTCAACTATAAGCTGTACATGACATGTTTAATGAACTAAAATTTGTGACAATATGGCCGTTGATATATATATATATACATGTGGTCTCAAAAACATTTTTTTAGGTATTTAGGTTTGATTATAAACAGTAATAGAGGAATTTAAGAAGATGTAATGCAGAGGATTAGTGCAAGTTGGATAAAATAGAGTTTTGCGTGACACAAAGATAACTGTAAGCTTAAACAATAATTTTGTGTGATTTCAAAAATATTGTTTATCATGGAGGTTTATGTCCCTCGTAAATCTAGCCTCAAATGATCCTACGTCTTCCTTTAATTTTCTTACTAGAAACACAGTTGTAACGTAGTATGATCATAATGGAAATGATGATGCTTATACAGACGTGGTCATATTAATATGTATAATATAAGGAATAAGAATATAAGGCAATATGGCCATTTATATATATATATATATAATCCTTTTATCAGGCACTTGGCCAAGCGAGCAGCTCTTCAAAAACCAATAAGTATTCTGCCTAATGTAAAACGATCGGTTTATATGTCTATTGAGCCAAATGATATTTAAGGACAACATAAATAAACTCCAAACAAATTTGGAAAATTGAAGAGATCCACAAAAATTCCTTTAATCAGGCATTTGGCCAAGTGGGAAACATTTCAAAAACAAATAAATATTAAGTATGCCAAACTATCTTTTTTATATGTATATTGGGCCGAATGAAGGTTAACGACAATAGTAAAAATTCCAAACATATTTAAAAAATAGGCTGCTAATTCTTAATCAACTTTTAAATTTTAAAGTCAACACTTCTTTCTTTATTTCTCAAATGTGGTTCGTAAAACCACAAAATACAATTTTTTCATATTAACTCAATTTATTTCAAACTATTTATTTCACAACTATTTTAACTCAAATTTTCATATTCGGTTGGCAAATATGTATACAAAACCACAAAATACAGCAACTGCTATCAGGTTCCTTATCATCTTAGCAAGGTCGAAATTTTCATAAGCTCAAATTCTCTATTTCCAGCTTGAAACAACAACAGTCTAACACCAATTCTATATTTTCCAAATATATCAAACTTCATTCTAGTAAATATCCGAATGATGGATCAGATTCTCAGGGAATTGAGGCCCCGATTTGTCCATATAGCTAGACAAACCGAATGATGGATCATATTCTCAGGGAATGGATCTAAAGTATATAAATCAATGAATTGTTGTAAAATATGGGATGAGAAAAAATGGATATAAACGTACCTCCGTCGTGAATAAGTATATCAGCAATCTTTGACAAATGACCAATAGAACTTTGGAATGAATCAACATGAAATCAAGAATTGCAAATATATTAGATTAAGAAACCCACAAAAAAAAAAGAACACATAAAAAGAATCATTAGATTGGATCGTTCTTGAATGAAAATACCTACGCTATAGAGAACTAAAAAATGAGAATGTGGAGTAAAAAATGAGAAATACATCTTATAAAGAGATAAAGATGTTGACAAAAAAAAAGAGGGAACTAGAAATTTTCCCTCCAAATACAAGAGCCAAAATTGAAAACAAAATCTTGTGCACAATTAAATTTAGTTATTCTTAGGAAAAAGGAAAATTTATCTCCCCCAAAAAAGAAAAAGAAATATTAAAAGATTATAACCATTTG
The DNA here is from genome assembly GCF_002742605.1 of Olea europaea var. sylvestris. NCBI lineage: Eukaryota > Viridiplantae > Streptophyta > Magnoliopsida > Lamiales > Oleaceae > Olea > Olea europaea. The sequence goes on from NW_019237053.1 coordinate 193,809, forward strand.
GAGAAGAAAACCGTCATTAACTAAAATTAATATATTGTTTCGTGCAAAAAAATGGTGAAGTTGTGCACAAAAAGTCAAAAATCTGTATTTTAAATAATTAAATATTAATAAATAATTTTGTTAAATAAAAAGCCAAAAAAATTAATATATTAATAACTCAAGGACCGTTTGTAAGACTTTACCATAAATATATTTGATATTTGAATATTAATAAAAAATTGAGAATAATTATCATATCCCTTTTGTAAGACTTTACCATAGATGATAAGGTGATAAGATTGAAATTGAATTAGCTAGGTATTCACTATATAAATAATTATCATATTCCTTTAAAATATACATGACCAGGTCAACAAATTAACTGTAGCATATTTAATTCTTAGCCATGACATAATTGTTAAATGCAACAAATCGCTTCCGCACAACAAAATGTAGTCAGAAGCCTTACATATAATAATGGTTTCAAAAATTAATTCCTGTGTAATCCGTTTGGCACAACTATTTATTTCACTAAATATTAATTAGTTTTTATGTGTTTCATGGCATATACATGTTACTCAAAATTCAAACTCAAGATCTTTATACACTCTTATATGACAAGTACTTGTTTCGTCTAAAAATATAAATTAAATAATATTTAATTAAATTTTGCCTTTGAAGAAAACACGTTTAATATTTAAATACAAAAGGATACTATGTGCTGGAAGAGTATATGTTCAAGTCCATTGAATCCGAATCTTTGTCATGTGCTGGTTTTGAGAGGCACAGCTTACGTTTTCGATTTCTATTTGACGATCTAACCTTTAGTAATTTAAGGCCTATTAATTAGATCAGCTTAACTTAATTTTAATTTATTTTTGACAAACGAACCTACAGTAATTGAAGGCCTATTTGTTAGATCAGGTTAATTAAAAATTGTAGATCATGCTCGCTAAAGGTACACTCAAAATGATGGTACATGACAATTTGTAAACTCTTGATGCATGTTTGGAGGAACTTATTGCTTTTAATTGGTCAAATTATGTTTTTTTCTTCATATTTTGTGTCTAATCGGGTGAAAAGGAAATGATATGTTCAACCGATTGAGTTTTCGTTCGCCTTGCTCTTCTTACATAGTCTGTGAAATAGACGTCAATTAGTGGTCACGACATCGAGCAACTTGGAAAAAAAGGCCATATGTAGATAATGAATGACTATAACACTGAATTATTTGCGAGCGATGTCTGCGTCCATGAGAAATTCCGAAGCTACTCATTATTAGTAATATAAACCCTTATAAATAATGGGGGTATCTCATTTTCTAATAATCATTCATTAATAAATTGTCATGTGTTGTTACAACAACTTCTTCTCGTTGTTATTTGAAATTTTTTGCAAAAAGAGGTGTGCACTGCAATTGTAGAGCTTTGTTGTTTTTTTAAACAATTATGTTCAAGAACATTGAATATCAATGATTTAGAGAAGCTGGAAGAAGGGATTATTATAATTTTATGTAAACTAGAACGAATTTTCCCACCGGCATTTTTTGATGTAATGGTTCATTTAGCTGTTCACCTACCTGAAGAAGCAAAACTTGGAGGTCCCGTTGCATTTAGATGGATGTACCCAATTGAAAGGTAATTGCTAATATTGCATACATATATACTTGTTCATTGACTTATTATTTTCAAAACTTTTTATGCAATATTTGATGACAGAATATTAGGTCAATATAAGAGTTATGTTAAGAATAAAGCTCGACCCGAAGGATCAATTGCTGAAGCATATATTTTTAATGAGTCTTTGAATTTTTGTTCGATGTATCTCAACAACATTGAAACAAGATTTAATCGACTTGAGCGTAATTACGATGGTGGTACTTCACCTACAAGCTTGTCAGTCTTCTCTCAAAATACTAGACTTAGATCACGCAGAACCAAAATTACTTTCAAAGCAAGAAATTGATAAAAGCGCATTGGTATGTCCAAAATAATTGTGATGAAGTTCGACAATATTTAGAATAAGTTCTTAATCAACTTTTAAATTGTTTTGCTATTAATTATTAATGTGTTGTAGTATTTAATTGCATCTCCTTCTTTAGTGAACACATGGAGAATTTGCAACAACAAAATCACAGCAATTTGGAAAAAAAACAAGAAGAATTGTTTCCCGGATGGTTTGCTTCACATGTAAGTTATAATGCATGTCTTATTTATTTATTAAATCAACTTAACATCCGTATCTGAAGGTATATTGATTAATATGTTTTTATTAGCAAAAATAACGAGATTATATAATCAAAAAGATTCAAGTGTAAGCAAAGAATTATATGCATTAGCATGTAAACTGGATTTCAAAATATTTTCCTATTCGGGTTGTATTGCTAATGGGGTAAGATTCCTTGTTAAAGATCGAGATGATTATCGTACAACACAAAATAGTGGAGTGATAGTGCCGGGAGATGAGAACATAAACTTTTTCGGTATACTGTGTGATGTTATTGAGTTGGTATATGTTTTTGACTATCGCATCACTTTGTTCCAGTGTAATTGGTACGATAATAATTCAAAGCAAAAAAGAACAGTGGTATCTTATCGCTTACTTCTATGAATGTAAATCGCAAATGGTACATGGATGATTCTTATATACTTGGCATCCAAGCACAACAAGTATTTTATATGGAAGATCTTTTATTGGGTCCACAGTGGAAGGTAGTGGAAAAGGTACAACACAGAGGCATATGGAACATTCCTGAAAAAAATGATGGTGGCAGTGAGCAAGTAATATTTCAGGAAAATGAATCATCAGTATTGTCCTGCCAATCCAACAGGAAGATTTTGACTCTCAAGTATGCCATAGAGGAGATGTTGATCCAGATATTATTGAAAACGAAGCAATGCAAATAGGTGTGGAATCAATAAATAAAAATATGAATAATGTTATATATGATACTTCGGAAGAGGAAGATGATACATTGAATGAATATTATAGTGAAGATGAGAAATCTCTAGATTGTAACGACGACGACGATGATGATGATGATAGTGATATTGATAAGTAAAACATTATTTATATGTGTGTGTCTGTGTGTGTGTGTGTTTTTTTTTTTTGTGTAATGTTTTTCTATTTTATTTTTTAATGATTACATTTTTCCCTTTTCTCTACAGATTCGAGTACTGACAATACATCAACCAATAGTTGATAAGAATTTTTATTCACAATTCAGGTTAGACTAATCAACTAATGAGATATATTTGATTGTTTATTGTGATGGTTGTTGATCTTGTGTTAATATTCAATGTGAAATATTTGTCATATTTTCTTTAAGTTAATATTTCATTACCTTTTATATGTACATGGTTGACTAAAGTTATGGAGCTTTTCTTTACAGGAATTCACATTTAACCAAAGAACATATTGATGGTCAGTTGGAAGCATATCTTAAGAGTGAAAAATGTTATTTGGGTGTCTCGTGAGTTTTTGTTATTTCTTCCATATTTCTTGTTCTATTTTTTAATTTTTAAGTTTGGTAAATCATTCTAAGTAGTTCGACATTGAAATTACTAGTACTATAGTTTATTTGTATTTGTTTTGATTTTGGAGGTAACCAAGTTTGTAGATAATACCTTGATCTATATTTATTTGGTTGTTGTTGATATGGTTTTTTTTTCCTAGTTTGATATCAATTATATTTTAATAATTGTAGTTAAAGCATGCTCTTCATAAAGTCACGAGTTATTTCTAGTTAAGCAAGTTAAATTTTTATATAAATATACACCACAATAACGATTCCATTGCCATGAAAGAAATCGAAAATTGTGTTTAAAATAGAATCTACGACATACGTAAACAAAAATAAAATCAATTAGGCGACAATTGTACATGCTTGAAGCGACAAACCCTGTGTTGCGAAATAAATTTAACTACGAGCACAACTTGACACAAAAATAAAAGTTCATTGTCACAAAATACTTTTCGTAATAACATTTTGTGTCGTAAAATAAAATATGTGACGTATATAAATAATCACGAAATAAATTAGGCAACAACTATACTCGTTGCACAAATGATGGTGCAATAGACAATTAGTGTTGCGAAATATATTTAAATACAAACATCACTCGTTACATAATATATTGTACTACAAATATTGAATATATTAAAATACATTATGCGACATATCAAATACATTGTAGAACATATTTCACAACAAACATTACTTGTTATTAAAAATATATTACTACGGGCATGTGTTGTCGCAAGATAAAATAGGTAGCAAAAGTTACACCTTTAAAAGAATATTTGCAACAAATATGTTTCTCGTAAAACTTTTATTGGAATAATTGTTGCAACAAACTACAGTGTTGCCCTTTTATTTTTTCGCGACATATACGCATCGCGAGGACATTATAGTTACAAATATCGTGTTGCTGTTTCATATTTTTTGCGGCAAATAAATAATGTTGCGATCTTATTAGTGCGATGAATAGTTGAAAGTAGCCGCAAAATATATTCAGTGACTCAACATTCGCAACAAACATATTTCACGTAAAAACTTTATTGAAATATTCGTTGCGACAAACAGACTTGTCGCCCTTTAAATTTTTTGCGACATATATACATTGCGACGACATTATGGCTACAAATATTGTGTCGCCATTTCGTATTTTCTGCATCACACAAATAGTGTTGTGATTTTGTTAATGCAATGAACTGTTGAAAGGTGTCGCAGAACACATTCCACGACTCATATAGAGCGACAAAACCCGCAACAAACGTATTATCGTCGCTAAATTACTTTTGCAACAAAATCTCATTTTTTGCGACAACATTTTTTTGTCGCGAAATCGATTATTTTTTGTAGTGAGCTGACATAATTGTAAATTCAATATTTGTTTTCTTTATAAAAACAAATGGGCAAACTTTGTCATTTTTATAACCCTCTTTTAACAAATATTCGTTAAGGCGGTTATACCACACGTGCCTGAATTATTTCAATCTATATAATGATCTTTGCAATTGAATTGATAATATAGTTATCGGACATGTATCATTTGTTCCTGACACTTTAAGTGTGTGTGTGTGTGTGTCTATATATATATATAAGGTGCATATCGAATTTTTGTGACACATTTTAACTAATTTAAAAATCTAAAAGAATCGGTGTCCCTTACGGGAAAATATATTTCCTCATAATCATTTCCTAATTTTTGTGAGAAACTTTGAGCTACGAGTCAAGTTTTGTATCTTGTAATTTCATTATTTTCATTTCTCTTACGTACAAAAATTCATTTGTATCTTATAGGGATTACATTTTCAGGGGTTCGAGCTACAGGTCCAAACACTATTTATTTTTAATGAATTTAATTCTGCATGTATGGCTTATTTCTATTTTGGCCATTCTTTTCGATTTTGATAGTCTTTAACAGACCGTGGTTCAAGATCTCCATTTTTCATAATATCAAAAGCCATGTTAAAAGATGAAATATCGTCTATAACAAAATTATTTCATTCTCATAATATATAAGATAAGATATAATTTATTGAAATCTCATTATTTTCTGACACTTGTGGTCCTTCAGAAACTATATTTTTAATGTTTGATTAATCAATTTTTTCTAATGTTACTTTCTTTGAATTTTTTGGTTGATTTTTCTCTTAAATTTTTCTTTTTCGAGATACAAAATCTTTTAAATCAATTGGTCGACCACGCTTCTAGAATATTTCAGATTTATTTGCTATAGCAGATTGTCCTTCAGGGACATTAATTTTTGTTGAAATAATTTCTACTGGAATATATTACTTTGTTACTTTTCTTGTGTCAACAAATATTCAGGTAATTAATTTGTAACTGGAAAATGAAAGATCTTATCAACCTTTGTTCACATTGATTGCTAAAGGGATCGAAGTGAGATAGAGTTGTTTCTTTCTAAGAAATTTACCTAAATTTTCAGGGTGTAATTTTTCTCCTCTCAAAGTTAGAAAAGTCATTTCATCAAAATGAAAATCCACAAAACGTGTAGTAAATAAATCACTTGTTGAAAGTTTAAGATACCTAATAATGGATAGTTTAAAAAATTAAACTAGCATGCTGATAATATGTTATAAAAAGAGAATATAAAAGTCAATAAATTTTTGTATATTTTCTTAAGAAAAAAAGTTCTATATTTATAGGTATGATTCAAGGATGCAATGGAAATAATTTCTAGAGCAGTAGGGGTATAATTGTTATTTACTAATAAACTTACCGTTTTACAACAGTAATGATCTTTAGAAATAATTAATTTTGGCAGACGACATAAATGTAAGAACTTGTGAATTATAAATTTTATTTCCATGCCTCAATAACGTGTCAACATAGATATGATTCCCTATTGATCAATAATATGTTAACAAGTAAGCTGCCTGCAAGGCAGCGTGTAGCTGTTACAGGCAACTGCTGCTTGCACATTCTTTTAATTATTATTATTATTTTTTATTTAGGCTCAGGCTAGGACTGAAAATGGCATGAGCCACACTGGCTAGCTCAACTCGGGCTAACACTCTAAAATTGTACTCGACCTAATCTGCGAGTCGGGTCAACTCGGGGGTTTTCGGGGTCGAGCCAAATTAACACTCCTATTAATATATATTATTTCAATTATTAAACGAATTTTTAAATGATTAAATTTAAAATAATATTAAAAATGAGAAAACGATTTTTTACTCCCAGACTTGTAAAACTTGAAACTTAACCTCCACGCTTTATATGTTTTTAGAACATAGTTTGTAATAGTTATTTTATGAAGAAAGTGTGACTAAAAGTGAAGAAAAAAAATTGAATTTACAGATACTATTATTTTATTGAATAATGTGTAATTAAGCATAAGGGAAAAAAATAAATTTTGAAATTGATGAATTCCTAAACAGAAGAAAATATGGGCAGTCTTTTAGATTTTGCACACCGAGAAATACATGGAAAAGGCCTAAACAAAGAGGCCATTTTTCCAAAATAACATTTGACTAATTTAGATACCTAAAATACCCATCATTTTAAATATTGCATAACAAGTTAATATAATATAAAAATCTTGCATTTTAGTCCTTAAAATTAAATATTACTTGATAGATTTATTGTTTATAGATTTATTTTATTATTTATTTGATTTTTGTTCGCTCTGAATAGCACCCACTAATTAGTATCAAAGCCATAGAGATCATGAAAATTAAAATAAGAAAAATAGATAATTATTATAAATTAGAAAAAGGAAGAGGAAGTTATATATTTTTAAAACCTATTTCTAATAAATTAAAAATAATGACATTAACAATAGTTAAAGATTTACCGAAAGAAATAAAAGAACAAATATTAGAAAAATTAATAATAGGATTGATAAAAGAAATATATATGTATGAAAAAATTATTAAAGAATATGAAGATGAAGAGATTAATTTATATTATAAAGAGAAGTATGAGTGCAACTAAGAATACAGATTTGAAATTAAATAGATTACTTATAAAAATGGAAAAAAATATAAGAAAAAATACAAGATATAATGTTAATATCAGAAGGAATAAGTGCATCAAATAAAAGACAATTAATAAAATTAAAATGTGAAAGATTAAGACTTGAAAGTAAATATTTTAATATAGTAAAAGAAGAAATGGTAAATACAGATATAGCTAATAGAAGATTTGGAATAATAATAGATAAAAAATAAGATAAAAGATGTAAATTGGCTTATATTTTAGAAAGATGACCAGAAAATTTTAATATGTCAATAAGTGAATATATGGAAGAATTAAAGTCATTAATAAAAATGTTAATAAATGATGTACAAGATTTAAGAAATGAAGTAAAAGAAACAAGAAATGATATAAATATATTAAAAAATTGAAATTAGAGAAATAAAAGAGAATAATAAAAATAAAGAAAATAGATAAAAAAAATTAATAAAAAATGATCCGAGTAGGAAAGAAACATATTGAGAAAGAAAATATAGTAATAGAAATAGGAAGTATAGATGATGAAAATTAAAAATAGAAGAAAATCAAGAAAATAAAGATGAAAGAGGAATTAGATTTACTGATAGAAAATTTTAATCAATTAAGTTTAAGTGATATAAGTGAATACCAAGTTTTAATGAATACTAGAGGAAGACCTAATCCAATAAGAACCTCTAAACAAGAATTACAAGATTCAAATGAAAGTTATGCACCTATATATAATAAACTATATAGATAATTTTATGATAAAGTAAGAGATAGACACCTAAAGAAAATAAATATAGAGATAGATTTGAATTAAATGATAATTATGATAAACCTATTAACTATGGAGAAACAGAATTAGATTTAAATTGTAAATTATATATTAAAAAAGCCTTATTAACTTGAGCAGATTCAATGATATTATTCTTTTTATATAATAAAGATGACACGTGGAAAAATACTGAAAGAAGAATAGATTTCTTAATAGCATCATTTGAAGGAGATGTTAGAAATTGGTGGGAATGAATAAGTAATGATATAAAAACATTAATGAAAAGAAATGTACAAACATAAATAATAAAATCAGATAAACAAGGTATAAAAAAGTTAATAGAATATATTTCAGATAATTTTTTAGGAGAAAGTTGGATAAAAAATGCTTAAAGAGAAGAAATAACAAAAAAAGATAATGCTAGAATTAAACTAATAAATTTAACAATATGTGATATGTGTAAAACTAAAAAATAAACTTTTGAATTTAGAAATTATTATTATGTTCAATTTTACAGTCATAAAACCAAGAAGTATACCAAGATATGTATTATAATAAATTACCAGGTTCATGGGGAATATATTTTAAAATAGAATTTGAAAAATATGTTAGAGACAATATTGGAATACCTAGAACTTTAGGTTCAAGAATAAAAATTTTATTTGAAAAACTTGCATATATATGTCAACAAAAATAATTATTGAAAAAATCAGGAAAATTAAGTAGAATATGTTGTGAAGATATGGAAAATCATATAGTAGGGATGTAATCCTGAAAGAATGGTTAATAACAGAAAATAAAAAAATAAAAAATTTAAAAATTTTAATAAAAATATATATAAAACCTAGAAGAAATATTATAAAAGAAAAAAAATCTCATATGATCAACAGAAAAAATAAAAGCCAGTGTAAATGTTGGAATTGTGGAGAAATATGTCATATAAACCCTGATTGTGATAAAAAGAAACTTCAAATATTACAAAAAGGATATTTAGAAATAAAAGATGAATTAAGTGAAGTATCAGATATTAAAGAATATTATAATAAAAAAGTTTATATAAGTGAAACAGAGGATGATGAATCAGAATTTGAATAAGGAAATAAAGGAAATAGAAAGTAATAATATAAATTTACAAGAATATGAAGAAATAAAAGGATGTGGATTAAAAGTTACCTTTGATAACAATAAATTTAGAAAATTACAAAAATTATCTTTAGATTTAAAAATAGGGAAATGAGAAGTCTTAAATAGAATTTGGAAAATAGAAATGATAGCAATAAATGAATATGACAAAATAGAAAAAATTATAAATGTAAGAACAATGTATGGATAACATAAATTAAATCTTTTAATAAAAAATATGATTGAAGAACTATTAACAAAGGTTAGTAAAAAACAAAGTGAAAAAATCCAATATATTTATTTAGTAGGAATACAAATAATATTTAAATCATTAAAGGGATAGACTAACCCTTAACTATAACTTACATGATGGAAGAATAATAAATTTAAAAGATAGTCATTTAGGAACAATAGAAGGAAATCTGGCATATCAAAAAATAATATTTACATGTTACCCAAAATATTGTGTATCATTGAAAGATAGAAACTTTAATGAAATTTTATAATTGCATTTTTAACTGCATAAAGATGATATCATGCAACCAGGTGATCAAATTATGACTATAGAGTATAGAGCTTTATACATACTTGCCAATTCTAATTATGGAAACATTTATTCCAATAAACCTTATATTGAAATACATAAAGAATGTAAGGATATTAGCAAAATAATAGAATCAAATAAACAAATAAGTTTAATTCCGGAAGAATATGAATTTAGTTTAACAAGAAATAAACCTGAAATAATAGAATTAAATGAAGGAGAATGTTCTAATAATATAACATTTAAGGATGGAAAATTAATCAAAGATCAAAAAGTCTTAGAATATCTAACAAAAATCAGGTAGAAGAATTTAATAATATAAAGTAAGTAAAACTATATAGGAATGTTAAAAATATGAAAATAGAAGGAGAATATTATAATGGAAGAGAAAATATAAATGAACCAAATATATTAATAGATACAGGAGCTAGTGAGTGCCATATTGCTTCAATCAGAAATAAAAGATTAATAACTCATAAAACTAATCCATATAGATATGTAAATTTTGATGGACAAGTACGTATTACAGATTTGGAAGTCAAGGTACCAATAAAAATAGGAGGAATAGATTTTTTAGTACCGTGTTATATAGATAAAAGTATAGATATAAACTCCCATATACTTTTAGGAATGAGTTTTCTAAATGGATTAGAAGATTATATATAACTAGTCGCTATCACGTGCATTGCACGAATTTTGTATTTATCGTATTTTTATTAGTATATGAATTTTAATTTTTTTGGAAAGTTTTTAAAGCAATATATAAAAATATTTACATGATATAAGAAAATAATTGTAAATTATTTTTACAATTGCATAGTAGTACGTTATTTAGAAAAAATATACTTGTATATTTCATGCTTGAAAAAGAAATATACAAACTATTTTGTTTGTATTCTTTGATAGTGTTAATATAATTGAATTGAATGTGAATATTATATTTCTAAATTTTGTGTAATTCAATATTGTAAAATTAAAAAAAAAAAAACTCTCCGCACAATGCGGAGAGAGTTGAACCAAGTGCGGAGTAAAAATAGAAAATAAAAAAAAGGTGCGGAGAGAAAAAACCTCTCCGCACAGTGCAGAGTTAAAAAAAACCTCTCCGCACAGTGCGGAGAGATGACAAACCACTTCGTACATTACGGAGAGCAAAAAAAACTCTTCGCATTGTGTGGAGAGAGTTAATCTCTTCGCACAATGCGAAGAGTTGGTCCGCACCATGGCAAAACTCTCTGCACAGTGCCGAGAGAAAAAAAACTCTCCCCACAGTGCGTAAAGAGTTGAACCATGTGCGGAGTAAAAAAAAGTGTGGAGAGAAAAAAACTTCTCCGCACAGTGTAGTAAAAAAATACCCTCCGCACTCCGCACAGTGTGAAGTAAAAAAAAAAACTCTCTACACTGTATGGAGAGTTGTTTTCAAATTCCTTAATTACAAGTCAAATTTCAAGATTTTAAATTTTTTGTATATACAACGAAACAGAGTCAAAAGACATAGCTCAAAATCAATTATATCTTCTTTAAATTTCAGTCACAGCTCAATTTCTGAGCATGAAAATTATATTTACGGTATTGGCAAGGAACTTTCTCGTGATTCATACAATAAAACAATATGTGAGTTATGCAAAGAATGTGATATTGATAGTACCATAACATTGCTTTCACAAATGGAGGTTCTAGGATACCATCCAAATTCAATATTTTACACTTGCTTGATAATAGCTTTTGGACATTAGAAGCGAATACAATTTTCAATGAAATTATACTTTCGGGTTGTAGGGTAAGAATTAAAGTGTTCAATGCATTGCTCAAAAGTTGTTTGAGAAAAGGCCTCTTGGAACTTGTAGATAAAGTCCCGAGAGTTTTTATTTTTCTCTTTACACTGTGTGGAGAGATAGTTTGTCATCTCTCCGCACTTTACGGAGTTTTTTTCTCATGTGCGGAGATTTTTTTTATCTCATGGAGTTTATATATACTAAAATTATTATTATTTTTTAAATATTGTTGGCATGATGCGTATGTGGAAAAATATTTGTCAATTATCATAAACAAAATTCTTCACAAAATGTAAAAAATAAAAATGCATAATAAATCTTCTTATTACGCTAATAAAATTACAATAATTTTTTTTTACAAATAACATAAAAAAAATCATTTTTATCTTCAACAAAAAAATACATTTAAAAATTAGTAATTTCATAACCACTTTTTTTTTTAAATTCTCGGAAATACAATTATAAAAAGGGAAACAATATTAAATTACAACATTTAATACTTAAAAAATTCAATATTAAATAAATTTTATACATTTATAACAAATTATAAATTCATATATGCAACTTACCATATTTGCAGGTAGTTTACCGTATATACAATTTACCGTATATGCTGCCTACCGTGTTTGCAGCTTACAGTATTTGCAGCCTACCTTATTTGCAAATAACTTACCGTATTTGCAGCCTATCGTATCTACAAATAATTTACCGTATTTTCACCATACTATATTTGCAGCTTACCGTATATGCTGCCTACTGTATTTACAACTTACCGTATATGTTGTCTACCGTATTTACAGTTTACTATATTTTTATATATCGATTTTTGCACTTACAAATACTGAAAATGCAGAACACTGTACATTCACTTACCAAAACGAATTTCAAAAAAAATTTCAGATTTTTATTTTTTCAACATAAGCATAAAATAAAATATTAAATATATATGAAGCACAAAATATAAATGCATATGAATATGATGCACAATCTTCAATTTTGCAATATTGAATTACACAAAATTTAGAAATATAATATTCACATTCAATTCAATCATATCAACACCATTGCATCAATAGTAGATACTCCTTCCCCTTTTTATTAAAAGTTAGAAAAGAGAAGGATTATATATAGTCTATAATGGACAAACTATATTATGTAAAAAGAACTAAATGAATAATCAGACAAGTTTTCCATTAACTGTTTATATACAAATCACTATTATAGAAACAAATATAACAACTTGTGCTTTAATAGACACATGAAGTGATATAACAATATTTAAAAATTTTTGATAAAATCATGGAATAATAATAGTAATATAAAAACAATTGGAGTCACAGGAGAAAGTACCCAGATAATTAATAGTACTAATAAAGTTAGTATAATTCTTGGAAGTAAACAAGTTACAATAAATAAAATATATAAATACGATAAATTAGAGTGTGATATATTATTAGGAAATGACTTTATACAACAATTTCGATCTTATAAATAAAATAATTATATGATAATGCTACAAACACCTTGTGGACATTTATTAAAAATTCCAAGAGAATTTAGACTTTATAGAATTCAGCCAATCCAGTGTGGTGATAAATGGGAGAAAAAACCAATCACATTTAATGAAATAAAAAAAATTGTATAAAAAAGTTTTAAAAATGGGAATAAAAATAAGTATAGAAAAAACTATTGAACAATTGGAAAAAGTTTATAGAGAAAATCCATTGTTATTTTGGAAACCATGTCACCTTAAAGCCACAATAGAATTGACAGAAAATATTTTAATAAGAGTTAGACCAATGATGTATACTATAGAAGATACACAATAATTTAAAAATCAGATAAAAGAATTGTTAGAGCAGAAACTTATAAGACCAAGTAATGGACCTAATAGTAGTTCAACTTTTATGGCTATAAGACATTCTAAACAAATTGAAGGAAAAGCTATAATGGCTATAAATTATAAATAATTAAATAAATATATTAAATTTGATGGATATTTTTTTAACAAATAAGGAAGTTTTAATAAACCTTGCAAAAGAAAAACAATATTATTCTAAATTTGATTGTAAATCAGGAATTTGACAAATAAAAATGGAAGAGGATAGTATACAATACACTGCATTTAGTACGCCTCAAGGAAAATACGAATAGTTAGTAATGTCATTTGGATTAAAAAATGTACCACAAATATATCAAAGAAAAATGGATAATATATTTAAAAAGTTCAATGAATTTTTAATTGTTTATATAGATGACATACCGATATATTTTAGTAGTAAAGAAGAACATAGGAATCATTTAATCCAATTCATAAATGAATGTACAAAAAAAAAAGGAATTGTACTTTCTAAAAAGAAATCTATAATAGAAAAACAAGAGATAGATTTTCTTGGATTATCAATAGATAAAATAGGAATAAAATTGCAGACTCGTTTATCTAAAAAGATAGAAAGTTTTTCAAATAAATTAGAATCTAAGGAACAAATACAAAAATTTTTAAGATGTTTAAATTATGCAGAAAGATTTATTGAAAATCTTTCTAAGAAAAGTCATAAAATACAAATTTTGTTAAGAAAAATAAATACTAAATGATGTAATGAAGAACATACAAAAATAGTTAAATCATTAAAAGAATAATGTAAAAATTTAACAAAATTAAGATTATCAGATGAAAAAGATAATTTAATTGTGAATACAGATTCCTCAGATAAATATTGGACAGCAATATTAAAAACAGATTTAAATGAAATTTATAGATATTCAAGTGGAACATTTAATCAAACAGAAATAAATCATACCACTCATGAAAAAGAATTATTAGCAATTATTAGAGGGATAAAAAAGTTCTCATTATTTTTATTATCCAAGAAATTTATTGTTGAAACTGATAATTCTCAAGTTGCAGAAATTGTCAGGAATAAACTACTATCAGAACCTCAATACAGAAAGCTCCATCAATGGCAAGATTATTTAACATTTTATAATTTTGATATAGTTCATATTAAAAGAGTTAATAATTTTCTTGTAGATTTTCTCAACAGAAACATAGAATTTGCTGATGGATAAAGCCAAAATCATGGAGTTATACCAATCTATCCTACATATACAAAAAATGACATATTTTCTTAAAAAAGAATCTGAAGATATAAATACTGGAGCAACACAGATCTCAGAGATGTTTAACTCAAATATAAAAATATTATTGAATATCATTACTGAGCATCATAAAAAGGCCATAGAACTCAAAAATCAAGTTGATGCTATTACAGCACAACTAAAAGATATACTATCTGAGACAAATATACCAAAGAGCTCATAAATGAGTTTTCCAAATTAATACCAAACAATGACAGTTGGAAACAATAGTGAACCCAGACGTGACAATAAACCAACTGATAAAAAGAAGATATCATTTCAGTATCATCAACCAAAAAGTGGTGATACATAGAGATAAAAGAGATTCCAAAACTATCAACATCATAGATCAAGATGATACAATCCCTTTAGGTTCAAAGGAAGAAGAGTATGCCAAAATAGTCAGAATTGCTTATGAAATAAAAATAAGTGATTCATATTTTATTTCTCCGAAAAATAATATTTATCCCAGAATAAGAGCCATGGAAGGAGGAGACCCTTCATTTATAAAAATTATGACAAACTATGAATTTATGGATTTGATATATCCAAAAAAAGATTTGATTGAAATTTCAAAATTTAATGACATATTCATAAAAGAAGTATCAAGATTTGCCAAGGGACGAAGAATATATATATTTGAAATTTTATTCAATAAGTCCTGACTATGACGGAGTTGTTTACTATCCAATTGAACACATAATCTCAATTGGATATGTTGCAGTCAATTTCCAAATAGACGTTAGAGAGAATGAAAGAAAAATTCCAACAGTGACAAAGTCATGGATCAGACATAGAAAAGCACTTTGAATTAGAGTTATATATAATATTGCTAAAAATTTATTTGATAAAAAATTTTCATGCTTGTGCCAATATGAAAACTAGATGCTGGTATCAAATGGAGGTCATGAAAAATCAGAAATCTTGAAGGACTACAGAAATACATCAATTTTCAGGATGTCCCACCACTATAAGATAATCCTGCCAATTAAGGGAGTGCCCTGACTGCATATGAAGACATAAAAAGATAGATTACAATAATAGAGAAAGATGCTCTTTCGATAAAAAGTTGGAAAAGCATGTGGAGATAAATAAAAAGAAGGATAATAATATAAATAATCAGATGCTGCATGTGAAGATGTAGGTCCAAGAAGGACAATAATAGAAAGACAAGTGTGCCTTTACTGATGTACTGAATGATGTAATAGATCAATAATAGAGTCTTTTGTATTTGTATACATAGAGACATTGTAATAGAGAAAAATCATCTTGAAATCAAAGTATCTTTTCTTAAATTGTAAGCTCGATTTTTAGTGAAGAATCAACATTTCTAAAACCAATTTTTTTGGAAATCCCTTTGTACCAAATAGAAACCTTGTATAAATTCTGATAGAAATTAAATTTCAATATTTTAATATCAATATGAGTTTATAAATCTTTATTCTCATAGATTCTTAAAAGATCTAATAGAAAGTTTCCTTCTTATTTTAGCAAAAAGAGAGTTTTTCTTTAACAGAAGTTTAGAATTTTATTCCTTAGAATTGATACAGTAAGAACAAAAGGCTGAAATAGTAAAGGTTTCGAGAAGGCAGGAGGCCGTTGAAGGAAGCAGTTTACATATTTAGAGCTCAAAAGTCACTCGATTCTAAGAATAAAGATTCAGATCAAACGTAAAGTAAAACTATTAAATTTTTGCTAAAATTAGAATGAATCTTTTTAGATCTTAGAGAATCAAAGAGATTAATTGTTTGATTTGATAATTATTTGTATGATTAAATGTCAGAATATACAATTAAAGGATTAGATAAGTTATTAGAAAGAATGTTAGAAAAAATAAAAAATATTCATTTCCAATTAGAAAATATGGATGCATCTTCTAAAGAATATAATATATTAAATAATAAATATGAATAATATGTTGCAGACTATTCCAATTTATTAGATCATAGAATTAGAATATATTAAAAAATTCAAAATAGAATATAGTTTAAAAAGATTGGGATATATGTTGCAATATAGAAAGAATAATTTCATTAAGGGCAATATAGACTTTTCCATGAAAATGAATAGTAATATGCCAAATAGAAAAATTCCCCTCACGCACCTCATCCAAAATCCAAAATTCAAAGCTAACTGTACCTTGGTGCATTGGAGAAAGCTAATAGAAAATTCAAACAATTTCACGGAAGAAAAAAATATTGCATTTAATCAGTAGCCTAGTATTTAAATTTGAACAGGTTGGTTAATTACAGCCAGACAATAATCATGTAATTGCTATTAAATCTATCGTATTGATTGCCCAAAGATTGACTATTTATCGTTGACTTTCATTATAGCGAAAAATAATGATATTCAATTTTATTGGTATTTAACTTTCTTCTATATAATTTTTGGATTATTATTATATTATTGAATAATATTTGCATTAAGTTTACTATTACATAGATTCATGTTAAGTATAATAAATCTAAAGTACGAAAATGTGTGAAAATAATATCACATATTATGAAAGACTCATTAACCTTCGTTTGATTTTCATTCTTTGACTACAAAAATGAAAAATATGACAATTATTCATCACGTCAAACCTCTATATTTGACTTTCTATCTTTTGTGTGGATCCTATAACGATTATATTTTTTATTCTTATTTTTAGAAAAATGAAAATCAAACGGAGGCTAAAGTTACTATCTTTTGAAGAGAAAAGCTAAATTAGCAATAGAAAGATAAGAAAAGTCATCCATCTTTAATTATCCACACACCTGTATTAGCCGTTCCCTTGTCATCAAGCCCGCCAACATCTGCTTTAATTAATCAATTTAATACTATTAAACTACTCTGTACTTTATTTAACTATTTCAATTCAATAATTCAAATTTGACTAGGTAAAACTTGTTGAATTAAACATTAAATATTGGTCATTCAAATCTGTGGACTCACTTGAAACAATATTTTATTTATTTTCTTGGACGAAGAAAACAAGAACCTAAATGAACTATGCATTCATCACTATTCGGACAAAGAAAAATATCTTTTGATCACTTTCTCGCCAGCCGCCTTCGGAATCAATCTTCCTCTCTACAAAGATATATATACATATACCCGCGTACGCATTACATCATTTAGAAATAAGAAATATATACACACATATTATGGCCACTAATCGTTGTTATAGTCATGAGTCGAATTAACGATAGAGCAAGACTTAACTACCGAGGGCAGATTCAGATTACTGAACATCTAATGTGTTAATTTACAGGCTTGAATTTTGACAACTCACGATTGTCAACCAATGCTGTACACTTAACTTTATTCGTTACTATAAACAATTAAACCTTTACTTTCCATTCTTTTTCAGTAATTCATTTTTCTCATTCGTCACTCTATAAAACCAACATTTTGTGAAAAGTAACCCTCTGTACCACCAGTCAGCAAAGAGAGTTAAGAGTGCCTAATTTAAATATGATTTCCTTATTCCTAAAACCCATAATCCTGTAATCAAATTCAATCATGTTACTTGTACAATTAATTTGACAACATGTGAGTTGATTGGCACCGTGTTTGAAATCAATGGCGAGGATTTTTGCACCTTATATATTGTCAAACTCTTTGTGCAAATAGATGAATTCAATAAAATCAGTCAGAAATTGTCCAAAATATAGAATTGTGTAAAGAATTGATTGGTCAACTTTGGTGCACCATCAATCATTGAATATTCCATCAAACAGCTGATTATTATAACCTTTCATCATTGAATACTCCACCAACAGCTGATTATTATAACCTTTCAGTAAATTAATGTTCCCTCTTTTTCTTAAACTCCATCTCTATTCAATGCCTTCTTTTCCTACTTGTTATCCATTTTCTTTATTCATCTAAGGTAACCCACACCACATACCCACTATTTCCTTCTGATCATCCATAGATCATATAAATCCATCCGGGATGCAAATTACTCATCTTATGCATATGTTTTTACTTGATTTTTCTCTTACTTTTTTGGGTCATTTTCTTGATTTCTTCTGCTAACTATTATTAATATCATGATTAACAAGAAAAATCTCCTCTTCTTTTTTTTAAGCTTTTCGCAATCTTAAACACAGGTTAGACATATTTTAGTTCACATTTATTCATCTGGTAAATCACGAGATGGACTTCTTTGTATACTTATAGATACAGTTGTTGCCTTTTAGATCCATCATTTGAGTAATTCATCGCCATTAGCGCACATTCTAGTAGTTATGGCTCACTTGGTGTATTCTGATTCAATGAATGGTGGATCACAGCATGGTCAAGGTGTGGAAATTTTTCCATCCAAGACAGTGTCCCTAAAAGTGTTACTGTTACATGGGAATTTGGATATTTGGGTTAACGAAGCTCAGAATCTCCCAAACATGGATTTATTCCACAAGAAGCTAGGTGATATGTTTGGTAGATTTGGTTCTAAAATGGAAGGGAATATGTCCAACAAGATAACGAGTGATCCTTATGTCACAATCGCGATCTCCAACGCGGTAATTGGTCGAACTTTTGTAATTAGTAACACCGAGAACCCAATTTGGAGGCAGCATTTTTATGTTCCAGTGGCACATCATGCTGCAGAAGTTCAGTTTGTGGTTAAAGATAGTGATATTGTCGGCTCTCAGACTATGGGGGCTGTTGGGATCCCCGTAGAGCAGTTATTGTCCGGGGAAAGAATCGAGGGTACTTATCCCATACTCAATATGAATGGAAAACCGTGCAAGGCCGGGGCTGTTTTGAGTCTATCAATTCAGTACACACCAATGGAAAAATTGTACTTTTATCATGGTGGAGTGGGATCAGATCTATCGTATCAGGGTGTCCCGGGTACTTATTTTCCTCTAAGGAGAGGAGGTAACTTGACCCTTTATCAAGATGCTCACGTACACGATGGTTCATTACCGAATTTGTGGTTAGCGAATGGTATGCTGTATCAGCATGGACAATGTTGGCGGGATATTTATGATGCAATAAGTCAGGCGCGGCGTTTGGTTTATATCACTGGGTGGTCTGTTTACCATCTAGTTCAACTTGTCAGGGACGATCTGAATGCAACAGATAGCAGCTTAGGCAAGCTGCTGAAAGTGAAATCACAAGAAGGTGTAAGAGTGCTACTTCTTGTATGGGATGATCCTACTTCTAGGAGCATTCTCGGATATAAAACAGTAAGAACCAACTCTATAGTATGCTTCTTTTTCAATTGCAATAGAACTTGAACGAAGTATAGTGTTTTTAAATGAAATTTTGGATTTAGATGTGATTGAGCCTTTCAATAGCTCAATTTTTTCATCTATTTTCCTTGGTAGATACAATCATCACTGAGCTTATTGATCTCGCTCAACCCTTTGCATTGAACTCTTAAGATTGTAAGTAGTTCAATTTATTTGAACTCTTCAATGTTTTAGTATGAGAAAATTTTGCATGAAAGTCGATTTAAACATGCCATTTCAGTATAAAGGTTCATCACATTATCAGTATCTTTTTGTTAGTTTTGGTTTTGAATCAATATGTAGTCTTGAAATGTTCGCTTATAAGGCATTTGCATAGTGGTAGTTTTGGGTGAGTTTAATTTTTATTCTTGCATCTGATGGTCTTTTGTCACTTTCTATGACATTCAGGAAGGGGTGATGGATACAAGCGATGAAGAAACTCGTCGTTTTTTCAAGCATTCGTCAGTGCAAGTGCTACTGTGTCCTCGAACCGCTGGGAAAGGTAGCTGGGTGAAAAAGCAGGTTTGCTTCTATAATCCTCTCTAAGGGATTTACGCGCTACTAGATAGTATAATGAACGAGATTTTAGCTTCTTTTTTCTTAATACTATCTGATTGTGTTTGTTCATTTTGTCCACAGGAAACTGGTACGATCTACACTCATCATCAGAAGAGTGTGATAGTAGATGCTGACGCTGGTAATTACAAGAGAAAGATCATAGCTTTTATTGGAGGCCTCGACTTATGCAAGGGCAGATATGATACACCAAAACATCCAATTTTTAGGACATTACAAACTGTTCATAAGGATGACTATCATAATCCTAATTTCACAGTAATTTTCCTACAAAACTTTTGTGTTGTTCATCTTGCTTATGATCTGTTTTTGCTTATTCATGTAAGTTGTAACTAAACAGGGGCCTGCTGTTGATTGTCCAAGAGAGGCATGGCATGATTTACACTGTCGAATAGACGGTCCGGCTGCATATGATGTCTTAACTAATTTTGAGGAGCGTTGGTTAAAGGCGTCAAAGCCTAGTGGCATCCAGAAAATGAAAGCATCACATGACGATAACTTACTCAAGCTCGACAGGATACCTGATATATTAGGAATAGAACAGGCTACCAACCAAAAACTAGATGATCCCGAGACTTGGCACGTCCAGGTATCATCAAATCGAATTTTTCTTCAACCCCAATAGTTCGATTGTAGTTTCTTCTTGTACATTTTAACTAATTTATGGCATTTTTAGGTTTTTCGTTCGATTGACTCCAACTCTGTTAAAGGTTTTCCTAAAGATCCAAAGGAGGCTCCAAACAAGGTAAAAACATTTGTCTCTTAACTTCTTTTTTCATCTGTTAGAGGGCGATGCTAGGGAATGACTTTATATGTTTGCTGCATTAAAACAGAACCTGGTATGTGGAAAGAATGTACTAATAGACATGAGTATACATTCAGCTTATGTTAAGGCAATTCGTAGTGCCCAACATTTCATTTACATCGAGAATCAGTACTTCCTTGGTTCATCGTACAATTGGACCAATTACAAAGACCTGGGTAAGAAAAATCTTATCAAAAATTTACTAATTATACCTGAGATACTCGTCAATTTATGAATGACGGAGATTAAGCATATCAAATTTTATTTCCAGGTGCAAACAATTTGATACCTATGGAAATTGCTCTAAAGATTGTCAACAAAATCCGAGCAAGGGAGAGGTTTTCAGTCTACATTGTCGTCCCAATGTGGCCAGAAGGTGCTCCTACTAGTACTCCTACTCAAAGAATTCTATTTTGGCAGGTTAAATTCAACCACCTCAGTTCGTTAAAGAGATTAAAAAACTTATGTGAGATTGATTGATTCATTAAAAGTTTTTATTTTTTAATTACAGAGTAACACAATGCAAATGATGTATGAAGCTATCTACAAGGCTTTAGAAGAGACAGGACTTGAGAAGATGTATGAACCCCAAGATTACTTGAATTTCTTTTGCCTCGGGAATCGCGAGGCTCACGACGGTGGAAGCATTTCAAATACGACTAAGAGTTCTCCCGCAAACACTCCACAAGTACATTGCTCTTAATTTTCTGAATAATTTATAAATCTTCGAGTTCATATGTTACATTTCATCTTATAAGCCCCTGTGATGTCATTATCCAGGTATTTACTCGGAAAAATAGACGCTTCATGATCTATGTCCATTCAAAGGGAATCATCGTAGATGATGAATATTTGATATTGGGTTCTGCTAACATCAACCAACGCTCTCTCGAAGGAACAAGAGATACTGAAATTGCCATGGGCGCATATCAGCCGGGATATACATGGGCTCGCAAACTTACTAATCCACACGGACAGGTATCATTTTTCTTCTACCTCATATTGGTTTCAAATGTTTGTAACTGCAAATCTGACCTAGTCTGTGTGCACATTTAAGTGCAGATCTACGGATATAGGATGTCGCTTTGGGCCGAGCACATGGGTACATTAGAGCAATGTTTTGAGCAACCCGAGAGTCTTGAATGTGTGAGACGTGTCAGATGGATGGCCGAACATAACTGGAAACAGTTTGCAGCGGATGAAGTAAGTGAAATGAAAGGTCATCTACTTAAGTATCCAGTCGAAGTAAATAGAATGGGGAAGGTTCAGCCTCTTCCTGGTTGTGAAACATTCCCAGATATGGGAGGCAAAATTGTCGGTACATTCAGTGGGATACAAGAGAATCTCACAATTTGATCAAATCTTTGTATTTTTATAAAGGAATCTAGATTACTTTTATATTTGTTAAAATCAGTTGTTGATATTCGAAAAACGTTCCTTGTAAAACAGTGCAGATATGTTTTTGTGCTATAATAATGCAGACACTTTCATGCTTCATTTTTGGTTCTGATACAAGTTCAAGATATGAAGTTCTCAGAGCGGGATGCAAATTTGAAAATATAATCCTATTTGACCACTGTATAACATCAGGATATACCACGAGTGAATTCTTTAATTTTTTGAAAAAATAAATAAATTTGTAAGCGATTTATTCAGCTACAAATATCGGTACTCTCATTCCCATATCAAAAATTTGTAAGTGAACGGAGAACTTATTTCATTTTTTCCTTGCAGATGTTCGATAGTAATTGATAAGCACATTCACCTCCGGAAAATCTGTAGTTGAATATCATTGACCTTCGCTATAAGAATTTTCATCTTTGAGGTCGTTGGTGACTGTTAACTTCTTTTCCATTGCTGACTCCACAGATAATAGTAAATAAAGTTGTCTGTATTTAATTTCTGTAGGTGAAAATATGTTAATTGGTATGGTCAAGATACATAATTTTAAAATTATTTAGCTCCCTATTTCTCGTAAAGGTATTTGGTGGGGATTAAAATTAATATTTTCTAACAAATTTTCATATAAGTTTTTGAAATATGTAGTTCAAAGTTATGAGATCCATGAAAGATGTGATTAATATTGATTGTTTGACTTTGAATTAAATTAAAATAAGATTTTAATATAAACCAAACTGGCTCGAATTAGAATAAAAGGGAAGAACAAAATCCAAATAACGCAATAAATATTAGAACTGAACAACGAAATTGTCAAACCATAAAATCTAACCGAAATCACTTTTTTGAAACCATTGGTTTGGGTCCACATGAATCCATCAATGTTTTGATTATGAACTGAGCCAAATATCTTCGAAGTAGGTCAGTTTAGGTTTCAACATGTGCAAATTGTTTAACAAAATAAATAAAAATAAAAGTAAATTAATCTAAATTTTATCCACCTCAATTAAAAATAACACAGTTAAACTCAATATTTAAATAGAATATTATACATCCCAATTCATTAATTAAATTAGATCCAAATACGTATCAATCACCACAACTGTGAATGTAAAACCCTCAAATTAGGTGAAGTGTTGAACAACTGTTGCTAAATAATATTCATCGATTGTCCATTATAAATAAGCGGACAATTAAATCTAGATTTTAGTATAAAACCCTCAAATTGGTTGATGACTACAAGATGGAGTTTTCCACGTTGATTACTAATGGAAATGGAGGAACGGTTGGTGTCGCAATATATGGGTGATCTCCATCCCCAAATACATGACACATTTAATATATTTGATTTTGTGACAGTTTCTTAGGTGCATCTAAGGGCGATATAGATAGAGAAACAGCAATCCATGCAAAATATAGGTACTTCAACTGCTGGAAGTTCTTTCAGTAATCATAACAATAGACAACATGTCCTGGTAATCCTAGCCAGATTGGTCTTTCTAGAGCAAATCATGTTCAACTATCAGGACGTCCTAGAGGTGGCACTCGTTGTTTCACTTGAAAAGGTATGGGTTATAGAGAATCTAAATGTCCCAAAAATTCGCGCAGTGGACTTTTTGTTGATGAAGGGTATGGAAATTATGAGGGAGTGCCTGTATTTGATAATGGAGACGCTGAAAAAGTAATAGAGGGGGAGGAATTTGTTGTTGGTGATGTAGGTGAAGCATTGGTGGTAAGACGGAATTTTTTGACACTCCTGGAGAGTAAGAGTAACTAGTTGCATAATAATATCTTCCAGTCTACATGTAATGTTGGGAAAAGGATATGCAACTTTGTTATTGATTCTGGGAATTGTGAGAATGTAGTGGCTGAGGAGGTCATTAAGAAATTGGGTTTGCAGACTGAGAAACATCCTAAACTGTATACGTTGGCTTGGTTGAAGAGAGGCAATGATGTTGAAATATTCCGGCATGCTCTAATTAGTTTTTCCATTGGATCTACCTACAAAGATCAAGTTTTGTGTGATGTGGTAGAGATAGATGCATGCTATTTATTATTAGGGAGACCTTAGCAGTTTGATCGACACTCATTACAAGACAGATATACCAACACGTATAGTTTTCTGTTTGGGAGAAAGAAAATTGTGTTACTACTCGACAAGAGCTTAATAAAAATAGTTGGAGACAATGCCAATCTATTAACCAGAATGAAGTTTGAGATGGAGATGGCAGAATTTGGTGTAGTGTATGTGTTAGTAGGCAAGTTAGTTAATACTAAGCAAGAGGTCCTCCACAAAAATCTTTTGTTGCTAGAGGAATTTTAGGAGGTCTTTCCAGAGGAGCTTCCAGATGGATTGCCACCACTGCAGGATATTCAGCATCAGATTGATTTAGTGCCTAATGCTACTCTTCCTAATCGAGCGCATTACAGGATGAATCGTATTGAACATGAGGAGTTGCGCGAACAAGTGGAGGAACTTTTGGTGATGAGGCATATCAGGGAAAGTCTTAGTCCTTGTGCAGTTCTTGCTCTACTTAGCCAAAGAAGGATGACACGTAGAGTATGTGCATGGACAGTAAAGCGATCAATAAGATTACGATACGTTACCATTTTCCTATTCCTTGCTTGGATGATTTGCTAAATGAGTTTACTGGTGCTTGTGAGTTCAATAAACGTGATTTGAAGAGTGGGTGCCATCAGATTCGTATCAGGCTTGGGGATGAGTGAAAGACAGCCTTTAAGACAAAGGAAGGGTTATACGAGTGATTAGTCATGCCATTCGGCCTTTACAAAGCTCCAAGTACTTTTATACGGGTTATGAATCAAACTCTTCATCCATTCATCAGAAGATTTGTTGTAGTTTACTTCGATAATATTTTAATTTATAGTGCTAACAATGATGATCATGTCTAGCACCTTCTAGAAATTCTTTCAGTTCTTCACAAGGATAAATTTTATGCTACAATGAAGAAGTGTACCTTTCTAACTATCCGTGTTGTATTTTTTATTTATGTGGTGTCAAAAGAGGGGTTAGCAATTGATACATCAAAAGTAGAAGCAATAAGTCAGTAGCCACTGCCTAAAACTATTACAGAGGTGCGGAGTTTTCATGGCCTTACTTTTTTTTACCGCAAGTTCAAACCACATTTCAGTAGTATCATGGCGTCAATTACAGATTGTATGAAGGATGGCAAGTTTTAGTGGACTCCTGAGGTAGAGCCATCTCTTCAGTTGATTGAGCAGGAATTGATAACTACCCCAGTTTTAATGTTACTTGATTTTACTCAGTTATTTAAGTTGCATTATGATGTTTGGGTTTAGGTGGTGTGCTGAGCTAGAATAATCGCCCTTTTGCATATTTCAGTGCGAAACTTACTGGCCCTAAGTCTCTGTATAGTACTTATAATGTGGAGTTTTATGCGATTGTCCATGCAGTTCGACATTGGTGTTATTATTTATTCCAGAAGGAATTCATTCTGTACACTTACCATGATGTCCTTAAATACCTTGGTGCTCAAGATAAGGTATATGTTCGGAATGCTTCTTGGATTGCTTATTTGCAACAGTTTATTTTTGTGATTAAGCACAAAGTAAGTGCCCTTAACAAGGTGGCAGATGCGTTGAGTAGGGGACAAACTCTTTCGACAGAATTGCGAGTGGAGGTCTTAGGTTTTAACACTATTTGCGATTTATATGCTATTGATCTATATTTTTCATAGATTATTCGGAAGTTGCGGGAGGGTATGCATTCGAAGTTTGTGTAGGTCGATGGTTTTCTTTTTTGGGGAAATCAGTTACGTATTCCTGAGGGCAGTTCAGGCTCAAGATAATTCAAGAACTACATAATGAAGGCCACATGGGTCGTGATCGAACATTACAGCTTGTTATTGCTTTTTATGTTTGGCCAATATTGCTTAAAGATGTCGATAAGTTCGTGGAGCATTGTTGAAAATGTCATCTTGCTAAAGACAATGCTAAAAATGCTTGTTTGTATATGTCCTTGCCTATTCCGACCCAACCTTAGACAGACGTCGGTATGGATTTCGTCGTGGGGCTTTCTAGGATTTAGCGTGGATTTGATTCTATTTTTGTAGTGGTTGATCGTTTTTATCAAGATGGTTCATTTCATTCCCTACTAAAACACTATAGATGTTGTCAATGTGGCATTGTTTTATTTTCATGAGGTCTATCATCTACATGGACTTCATGTTTCTATTGTGTCTAATCGAGATACTCATTTTCTTAGTCACTTTTGATGCAGTTTATGGAATTTGGTCAATATATAGTTGGACTTTAACAGTGCATATCATCCTCAAACAGATGGACAAACAGAGGTTGTCAATTGTTTCTTGGGTGATTTACTATGTTGTTTAGCTTGTGATCACATCAAGTACTGGGATAAAAAGTTATGTTAGACAAAATTTGCTCACAATCATGCAGTTAATCAAAGTATAGCTTTGGTCCTTTTTAGGTGATCTATGGTCTTGTTCCTCGTAGTCCTCTTGATTTGGTTTCAGTTTCTACTATTGTTAAAATGCATGGTAAAGTGGAAAATTTCATTCAGTAGTTGCAACAGGTTCATTCATAGACTTGATAATTTGCAGGTTGCAGATACTAAGTAAAAGCATGATGAGGATCTTAAATGTCGTCATGTTGAATTTGAGGTAGGTGACTTTGTGTGTGGGTGTTGTTAACAAATGATCGTATTTTTGCTCATGAATGTACCGAGCTTGTCGTAAGAAAAAATGGTCCATTCAAGATTTTTGAGAAGATTAATCCCAATGCATATCATGTGAAGGTGCCTAGTCATATTCATACATCCGACATTTTTTATGTCAATTATCTGGTGTAATTTCGTGGTGATAATTCTGATGATAACATTACTTTCCCGTCAAATTTGAAGTCGAATTTTTCTTGACCAGAGGGAATGATGTGGGGCAGAAGAAAATGGACTTTATGGCAAAGTGGGATCCGCACAAGCAGAAGTAGGCAACTTCTCGATTTTTTGGAGGAATTTTGGGAATTTTTAGTCAAATTTGATTGGAAACTGGCAATGAACAAAACACCCCCAAGGCCAATTTCAAGCAAATTCCTTCATTTAGGCCTTCGTTTATACATTTTTTTTTCTTCTTTTTTTTTGTGGTTATATTTCAATCAAATAAAGTTAGAATTAAATTCCGATGTTAGAGGATAATCCTGAATATTAGGATTTTCAATTTTAGTTATTATCTTGATTTTTTCCTTTTTTTTTTAAAAAAAATCTTTTTATTATTATTTATTTTTTGAATTTTCGTAGAATTTTTTGCTATATAAAAAATTGTAAGCCGGGCCAAGTTGATTGAAAGAAATAAAATTTTTATGAGTTATTCATCTTTATGAGAATTGATCATTTTCAAAGCTTCCGCTACGTCGGGTTGTTAGCCATAATGAAATTGTGGAAATTATGATGAACACATAGACCCAAATTTCACGTGGGAGAACTTCAATCTTGAGGAGCAGGCTAAGGTAATTGTTGCCCCAAGGAGCAACAACGAGCTTGATGCCACCAAATTGAAGCAGGAATTCCCTGAACTCTTAGGTATTAAGGAGTCCCTTATACAAAATGTCTTCAATCCCAATCGAAAGACCCCTGTAGCTTGAGAGTTAAGAGGTTTGAACTTACAATTTTGTCAGTGGATACTATTTTCTCGTCGTTAATGTGGATTGTTGTAATTTCTATGCCACGTGAATCTGTTCCCACGTTGTACGCACTTTTTCCTGGTTATGTACTGAATGTTGTATTGTATAAGTTGCATTAGTTAGTAAATGAGTGGAAATGTTACATTGGTTTGTTGGAATAATTAATAATTCCATATGTGGGCTTCACATTCGATTGTAAAATTTTACGGGTTAGATATATGGCTCATAATGATAATTGTGTTTAGGCCAAAATTTATTAAGTGATCAATTAGACCTTTTACACCTTACGGGTTGTAATTAATTTGATGTGGTAATTTAAAGTATCTGGGCCGAAAATAAACCTTAATTAGAATTCTAGTTATAATGGGACGGCTCAAATTATTTCCTATATATAAAGGCTAGGTCCCCTCTCCTCTCCATAGGTTTTATTAGCTTACCCCATTGATAGCTAATACTTTTGTGAAGAGTAAGGAGGGGAAGATCTTGGCTGCTATTACAACTACTATTCATATCAACAATGGCTTCCGCAGGTATGAATTTGATTTATCAATTTATTATTACGTGATTCTTGTTCTTAGCATGATTACAATAAAATTCAACAATTGGTATTAGAGCCTACATGCTAAGACCAGAATCCATCATACAAAAAAAAAAAAAAAATTCCCTCGAATCTTGACTGGAATAATTAGTTGCCTTTATAACAACAGAGCTCCACCTCCTATAGTCCTGTTCATCGTGTTCAATGTGTTGTGGTGATGTCAAAATTTGACAGCATCAGTTGGTTTTCATTTATGAGACTATAATTTCTCCACTTCTATTTGATTCTAGATTTATCAAACTGTGCTAATCAATTTTGGACACAATCTGAAGTTTTGGTTTTGGCCATTTTTTATTATTATTTTCTTCCTTGGTTCTCTGTGCAATATACCTTCATTGAATCAACAAATGTAAAGAAATCCAACCCAATTGCACATGCCTGTTTCCTCGGATTGCTCTTCCAGTGCAATAACTTGCTTATCAATAAGATTATCATTTTGTTTATGTTATGAATAAATCTGGAAGAACTGTTATGTCGCGAAGTAGTAGTTAAAAAAAAAAAAAAAGAGTCGCCGCCAGTTGCTGCTGTCTTAGCGGTAGCAGCGCTGGGTACTTTCGACGCCGCAGAATGTAAAACAAAAAAAAAATCTTGGTTTTCTATGCCAACAGAAATAAGAGAAGACGGGGGCCCTCTTGCAAATATTTGATTTCCAAGCCCCTGTTGGCAATATGAGATTGGGGTCACATTGCAATTTCTAAATTAAGGACCTGCCACGCAATTTTAAATAATGAAGGACCTGGTTTTTAATTTTCAAATCTAAGTGTAAGATATAATTTTTCCAAGGGACTTTTAATTTGAACCTTTAAAGGTTTGACCCTAATATTTCAATTTTGACACAATTGAAATTTTATTTAAACTTGACCCGATTAAAATTATATGTTGAATAAGTAATAAAATTAATTGAAGACTTATTTCATTAAAATGTTATGTATTGCCATTATTTATGCATTAAATTTTATTTTGAAATTTTGTTGCCAATTTCGTCTCTCAATATTAATCACATATGGATTTTTTGTCTTTCGTCAATTAATGATCATGATTTGTTGCATAATTTTTGTTCCGTGATTAAATTTTTCATGGGCATTGAGACGATTCTTATTTTCTCACTAAGAGAGAAATATTTTGAAATAAAACTGGGTGGTAACTGCCAAAGTGGCACACTCGTTTTTTATTTATTCGATTTTCTCTACAATAAAATACATATATTTTTACCCAACAACTTTTGATTTATTGCATATAATATCTTGCCCAAAGGTGTTATTATATGTAATATTTTTGGAAAATGGCATGAGATGGTTAACGAACTTATTTTGGTTTAGAAATTTCCTTCTGCCCAAAGGTGTTGGTGTTTCGAAAATCAGTGTAATTTTGTTAACTGGCTACATGATGTGTTTTAAGAGTACCTTATAGCATGTTGTATTGTCGACCCAAAGGTGACTTTATGATGATGCACCTAGGTTCTTACCGTAATAAAATTCATATGTTTCGATTTAAATTACGAATTATCTAATTAATAGCCCATATTAATTAGTTGGATATTTCATCATCCACTTGATTGCATGCATTACGTTTGGATGATATTGAGTGTGATATTTTATGTTTCCACAGTTTATAATGCCTCATCTCTTTCGAATCAATTGTCTGCTATTGAAACATTGACTGGGAATAACTATGTAAGATGGAAACGAGACGTAGAAATAGCACTTGATCTTTTGGGCTTGGATTTTGCAATGGAGAAAAAGCTTTAAAAACCCACAGATAAAAGTATCGTTGAATATATAGCCGAGCATGACAAGTGGGAAAGGGCTAACAAACTCTGTTTGAAAATCATTAAGAGATCGATATCTGATTCCATTCTAGGTGCCATCCCTGATAATGAAAATGCCAAAAGTTTTATGGATGCCATAGGAGAAAAATTTATTGAGTCTGATAAAGCAGAAACTGGGGACCTGATGGATAAATTGATGAACATGAAATATAATGGCACAAGTGGTGTTAGGGAGCATGTCATGAAAATGATACATATATCATCTAAGCTAAAGGCTCTTGACATTCCCATTGCAGAGCCTTTCCTGGTCTATCATGTTTTGAATAGCCTTCCTAGCAAGTTTAATCAGCTTAATGTTGCTTACAATGCTCAGTGGGATAAATAGAATTTGAATGACCTCATAGCAGTGTATGCCCAAGAAGAGTATAGGATGCGACGTGAAACGGTTGAAACTGTGCAATTAGCTTTTCAGCCATCACAGAATAAGGGGCTTTCTTATAATCATAAACCTAAATTTCGTAAGGGTAATAAGTCCCACCGAAGTTAGTAGAATAAAAATTTTAGTGGTCCCAAAGGAGTTATAAAGAAATTGATCAATGGAAGTTTTGTAAAAAGAAGGGTCACTAGCAGAAAGATTGTTTTAAGTTCAAGATTTGGTTGGAAAAGAAGAAGAGTTCTCCAGGTATTTCCTTGGCTTTAGTTTGTTTTGAGTTTTCTTTAATAGATGTGCCTTTAAATTCTTGGTGGTTAGACTCAGGAGCTAGTATTCATATTGCGAATTTCTTGCAGGGGTTCATAAGCAAACGGAGGCCAAGTGAGAATGAAGTAAGCTTGAGCGTTGCAAATGGATTCAAGTGAAGGTTGAATTCATAGGAGTAGTGAAGTTAACTTTAGAGTCTGGTTTTTATCTTGTTTTGGAAAATACAGTTTATGTACCGCAGATGAGACGGAATTCAATTTCTATACCAAAACTTGATGCTTGTGGTTTTACATTTAATTTTAGTAATGGAATGGTTAAGTTATTTAATGATTCTCGTTTGATTGGAAATGAAATTTTATGTGATGGTTTATAAAAATTATCTTTGGCTTCTTTTGGTGATGTCTCATGTGTTACCAATGTATCAAAGAAAAGGACTTTAATTCGTGAATCATCCTCTATGTTGTGGCATAAACGTTTGGGTCATATTTCTAAGGATAGAATGGAAAGATTAGTAAAAGATGAGATACTTCCCTCTTTAGACTTCTCTGATTTTGAAACCTGTATGGATTGTATAAGAGGAAAGTTAACTAAATCTACCAGGAAGGGTTCAACTAGGAGTAATGGAATTTTGGACTTGATTCACACTGATATCAGTGGACATTTGCCTTCCACTATATGTGGGAATAAATACTTCATAACTTTCATTGATGATTTCTCACGATATGGATATGTTTACTTGATTAACGATAAATCACATGCACTTGAG
>NW_019237053.1:226638-238387 GCF_002742605.1 Olea europaea var. sylvestris
TCAAAAGGAAATGTTGAATGAAAGAAAGCAAGATTGGTTGCAAAAGGTTTCACTCAGCGAGAGGGCATTGATTATGTTGAAACCTTCTCCCCTGTGTCGTCGAAAAATTCTTTTCGAATTATCATGGCTTTTGTGCCACACTATAATTTGGAGCTTCATCAAATGGATGTTAAGACAGTATTTTTGAATGGAGATCTTTCTGAAATGGTTTATATGAAACAGTCTGAAGGTTTTGTTGTGAAAGAAAAAGAGAACTTGGTATGTAAGTTAAACAAATTATTATATGGACTTAAGCAAGTATCTCGACAGTGGTATTTGAAATTTGATGAGGTTGTGACATCTCTTGGTTTTGTCGAAAATATTATTGATCAATGCATTTATCTTAAAACCAATGGGAGAAATTTTATTTTCCTTGTATTGTATGTTGATGATATTCTGCTTGCTAGAAGTAACTTAGGGCTGCTTCATGAGACAAAAAAAATGTTGTTTGCTAATTTTGAGATGAAAGATCTTGGAGAAGCTTCCTATGTACTTGGCATTGAAATACATCGTGATAGAAATCGTGGTTTATTGGGACTTTCTCAGAAAGTTTATATACGACGTGTTCTAAAAATGTTTAATATGCAAAATTGTGCACCTGGTGATGTACCTATCGTAAAAGGAGATAAATTTAATAAAACTCAATGTCCAAGGAATGAGCTGGAAAGGGAGTCTATGAAGATGATCCCATATGCTAGTGTTGTGGGAAGCTTGATGTATGCTCAAGTTTGCACTAGACCGGATATAGCCTACGCAGTAATTGTCCTTAGCAGATTTCAGTCTAATCCAGGACAAGAGCATTGGAAAGCAGCTAAGAAAGTCATGAGATATTTGAAGAAAACTGAAAGTTATATGCTTACATTCCGGCGTACAAATCATCTTGAGGTGGTAGGATATTCAGATTCTGATTTTGCTGGATGTCAAGATGATTTGAAATCAACCTCAGGTTACATTTTTACATTAGCTAGTGGTGCCATTTCTTGGGAAAGTGCTAAACAGACTCTAGTGGCATCTTCTACTATGCAAGCTAAATTTGTGGCATGTTATGGGGTTACAGTCCAAGCCGTTTGGTTAAGAAGTTTCATCTCTGGCTTGAAAGTTGTTGATTCCATCTCAAGACCGATCACCATTTACTGTGATAACAGTGCAACAGTATTCTTTTCAAAGAATAATAAAAGTTCTGGTGGATCAAAACATATTGACATCAAATATTTGGTTGTTAGAGACAGAGTCAAAGAAGGGCAGACGAAAATAGAGCATATCAATATAGAGGCGATGATTGCAGATCCCTTGACTAAGGGACTCGCTCCAAAAGTTTTTAAGACACATGTTACCAATATAGGTATTGTGGAAACATTTGATATTTTTGGTTAGTGGGAGTTATTTATGTAAAGAACTACGTTTTGGGCTTGATCCCTTTGCGGGGTACGTAGGCAACCCATATGTTTTTGGGGACAGCCCCTTCTGACAATAAAATATTTTTTCCCTATCCATGAATTATTTTGAGCATGCATTTGACTTATGTCTTTTATTATAATATTATTGTGATCTTGAGATATGACATATAAAGACATAAGATGAGTCTCTTTTAGAGACATGTGGCTTCATTTTGATTCGAAGCATTATGAGGACCGATATGAGTTAGCACAGTTTTTTATCACATTTGGTGCTAAGTTCATACTACATACTACCACATTGGTTGGAGGATGGGGATCCATGTCGATAAGGATGTTGACATTTGTAGCTGTGGAATGGTCTTACATCTCTTAAATTGGTGTAATGACTTCCATGTTCGGTGTTAATATTCTTATTGGAACGGATCATGTTACGTAAGGTGTCATCATTGGAGCTATACTTTTGTGACCACCTATGTAGTCTAACCCGGGTGTTAAAACTTTGTTATGGCAATCAAATATTTGCCCAAGTGGGAGAATGTTGGAATAATTAATAATTCCATATGTGGGCTTCACATTCGATTGCAAAATTTTGCTGGTTAGATATATGGTTCATAATGATAATTGTGTTTGGGCCAAAATTTATTAAGTGTTCAATTGGGTCTTTTACACCTTACGGGTTGTAATTAATTTGATGTGGTAATTTAAAGTATGTGGGCCGAAAATAAACTCTAATTAGAATTCTAGTCATAATGGGACGGCTCAAATTATTTCATATATATAAAGGCTAGGTCCCCTCTCCTCTCCATAGGTTTTATTGACTTGCCCCATTGATAACTAATACTTTTGTGAGAAGTAAGGAGGGGAAGATCTTGGCTGCTATTACAACTACTATTCATATCAACAATGACTTCCGCAGGTATGAATTCGATTTATCAATTTATTATTATGTGATTCTTGTTCTTAACATGATTACAATAAAATTCAACATGGTTTATATATGAAAATGGTCTTATTCATAATTTCTCTTTTGATTCATTTTGAGTTAGACCCTGGTTCAAGCAGGGATACTGATTTACTATTGTTGGAGTGGCGAATGCTGTAATAGTGACCGATTGTTGTTAGAAAGTTAATTTTTTGTTGGAAGGATCCAAAAATGAAAGCACAATTAAAAAAAGAAAAGAAAAGGGGAAACAAACACACCCATCCCGATCCCTGCCAGGCCCCCTTCTCCAGGTTCAACCTTGGCCAATTAGCCAATGTATTAATTTGAGAATGTCCAGTGCCAAAGAATCCTACTATGTAATCTGATGGGTTATCGGAAGGCATTTCCAGAGGTTTCTAATCTATCATTATGTGATTCCTCTTGAAGTATATACTCGAAGACTAATGTACTATGTTGTCGGTATTTGGGACTATATATTCAGTGGTAGGTGCAATGGCGACAATTTTAAAGCAAACTTCTCATTCGTTAAATAGAGAGGATCACCAAGATTTTGTGATCTGCCTTGAAAAGGTTGATTTGAATCCTTGAAACTCTTAAGCACATATGAAATGTTGTAGTCTTTCTTAATTGAATTGAATTGAATTGAAAATGAGTGAAAAGAGGAAAGAAGTGCCTGTTTATTTTGAGGCAACTGTTTTATTAAAATCCTTTGTACAATTCATGGAGAGGCTAGAAACTTTAAAAGCCTTCCGTTTATTTAAAATTATCTGCAGTTGAAATCTTTGTTGCCAACACAAATCCAAGCACTCAGACACTGGTTCCTTGAACTTGACTTTGTCATGTCCAAGGATGCAATCCTAGGAAACACTCCCTTTATTGATAGATAGTTACAACGATGAGGCTTCACGGATTCATGGATGTGTTTTGAGATGTCCCATGATTCCATCCTTGTGATATATGGAAGAACTCTTGAAGACGGTTCTCTTCGTAGGTGTGTAGGAGTTAGTTTCCGATGGAAGATTGTAAGGAGCACCTGGGATATAGTTGTAGACCGCGAGAGGAGTCCTGACCACATGAATTCCATCGGTCCATGTGATGGCTCCTGACATGATTGGCTGCTGTGAAATTGCAGGTCCATCGACCTTCACTGAGAACGAGAGCGTCTGTCCAACAGATGAGAATGTGAGGACAGATGGGTCGACTGTAACACTAATCGCTGTAGGCATGGAAATGGTAGCTGTGTAAGTCGAGTTTGCTGCACCCACATTCGTCACTTTTCTAGTGAAAGTGGCTGAGATCTTCTGGCCGTCTAAAACATATAGGGAGAATGATGGGTAATTGAAGTCCCATGCTCGACCAGGGGTTGTACTCGTACAGGTGCTGTTATCTCCAGTGATTAGCCTCAAAGTCGAAGTGTTATAGCCCTGTTTGCAGAGGAAATTAATATAATCTGCCTCGGAAATATCAAAAACTAGTCCAGGGTCCCTTGCAGCAACTGGGTTGATTTGCCCGGATCCATAAGCGAATTCAAGATCCGGGTGTTTCCTTGTATCCATAATGGATGCTGAGAACAAAAAGAAGTGTCGTCAGAAGAAGTCAAATGGACACATAAGTTCTTTTCTCAAATTTC
Organism: Olea europaea var. sylvestris; assembly: GCF_002742605.1. Classification (NCBI taxonomy): domain Eukaryota; kingdom Viridiplantae; phylum Streptophyta; class Magnoliopsida; order Lamiales; family Oleaceae; genus Olea; species Olea europaea. Next base: position 230,648 of record NW_019237053.1, read on the forward strand.
TTTATATAAATCATTTTTCACCTGTTGTCATAAGGGCAGACTTAATAGCAGCCGGCGACCAATTTGGGTGGACGGCTTTGACGTAAGCTGCAGCCCCACTGGCATGAGGACAAGACATGGATGTCCCCGAAATGATATTGAAGAGTGTGCTCCTCTTGTCACCAGAGTAGACTGAAGGTGGTGCTATTGGGGACCAGCCAGCAAGAATATCCACACCAGGGGCAGTAATATCGGGCTGACAATCATTAAGGCATTAGTATTGAACACTACAAACAAAGTGCTTGGTCGAGGAGAATATTTTTATCACCTTAAGAACGTCTGGGGTGATAGGATTCGGTCCTCTGGATGAAAACGAGACGACTATCGGAGCCATGACATCTTTCCAGGCATCACTGACAAAAATGGTTGCAGTCGGGTTGCTGTAAAGACACGGAAATTATGAAGTCATTTAGAATGTATATTGTATATAATAGAAGTGAAACTAAGACTAGAGTGTCCATACTCTGTGGATCTTATGTAATCCAAAACTTTTTGGCCATCTGCTGGTGTTATCAAGGTTGCTGGTAATGGAAAATTGAAGGCGAAATCAGGATCCACGACAAGTGGATCTGCCATAATCGTTCCAACGCCATTAGCCAACAGAATGCCAGAGCCATCCCAGAGGATTTCACAGAATACAATTTTTCCAGCCACTATGTCACTATTCATGGCATCTGGAATGCAATATTTTGAAATATCGGGACTAGAGCCGATGGTGTAATTTGCAGCCGATCCTCCCCAGATTAAGGGATATGAAGTCCCGTTGAGATCGAAGTTATTAATGGTGATACCCTTCATTTTTGTTGATTATCAGTTAAAAATGAGAGGATCAAAGATATTAAGCCCCTATTTGATTTAGATTTTGATAAAATTTGATGTAGTGCGTGGTTGAAAGTTGTGAATCCATAAAATGCATATTAATTATTGACTTTGACTTAGATTTTAATAAAAAATTTAACTGAACCGAAGAGGGGCTAAATGAGGTTATGAGCAATTTCTAACTTACAGTCAGGATTATCCCATTTCCGAGTTGCAATCTGGCCACAAATTTTCTGTCAATGGTGCTTGCAGCAACTGTTAGAGTCCATGGTGCAACATTGGAAGCTGTTACGGGAAAAGGACCAGAATTCCCAGCTGAATTGGAGGTTAAAATTCCATTTCTCATGGCATGGAAAGATCCGATAGCAATAGGATCGTCAAAATAATCCTCCGGGCCACCTCCCAAGGAAACTGATATGATATCAACCCCGTCTGCAATTGCATCATCGAAGGCTTTAAGGATGTCTGCAAGACCGCATCCAAATGACCAGCAAACCTTGTACACAGCAATTCTTGCACTTGGAACGCCACCTCTTGCTAGACCCTCTGCTAGACCAAAATAGCTCGCGTCTGACACCTCGCTCCCTCCAGCAGTCGAGGACGTATGCGTACCATGTCCTTCCGAGTCTCTTGGAGAAGGGATATCTGTATCGATATACTCACCATCGCTGTTGTAGTACTGCGCTCCAATGATCTTACTGCGATGGTCATATCAGGAAAATCTTCATCAGTTATTATTTTCAAGCTAAATGCAGCAGCAATATCAAAATGCTTACTTGTTGCAGGTGATATTTGAATTGCAAGTCCCCTTCCATTTAGCTGGTGGAGGGCCATAACCTGAGTCGTTGAAGCTAGGGTGCTCTGGCCAGATTCCTACAGGTATAGAAGGTAAACAATGAAAAAATAAATTGAGAAACCAATATATAATAATGCTCTTGACTTGAAACTGAATTTTAGCATTAACGGTTCGTTTATTTACCAGTGTCTAGGAGTCCAATAATGACATCTGATTCTTGAGGAGCTCCAACTTTGTTTACGGTAAGATTCAAGAAATTCCAAGACCTTGTTGTGTGAAGTTTATAATGTCGGTTTTGAATCACAGATACGACTCCATGCATACCTGCAACCATAAATTTATCTTTCTTTCAGCTTAAAACAATAATCGAATGGTTGGTAGAGAGGATTCAATTGCACCAGATAGTATTTGAGGAAAAATTAGTATTAGTATCTAAAATCTTATACATTATTGGTCGTGCACTGCATAACAATCATCTGAGATATCTCACCTGAAATCTTTGTGGCTTCCTCTTTAGTCAGCTTGGCTGCAAATCCATTAAAACTTCTCCCATAGCTGTGAACTAATGATTCTTTGGCAGTCGAAGGGCTGCAATCGCAATATTTTCAAGTTTTCAACATCACCAATACGTAGATGAAATGGGATTAAGTTTTAATAACAAGACAGACGTGAAGCGAGCCTTGATTCATTTTGAAGCTATAGTTCTTGGGTATTTTGCCTCAACTGATTGATTCAGATGTTTCTATTTTCAAGAATGCAGAATGAAAAAGCTGGCATTATATTCTTGTGGAGTTGTATGAATAGTTTTCTAGGATGATGTAGATGCCCTTATGACATAAACTGAACAGTACTAAAGAATTAAAAGAAACCAAAACTGTCAACGCTGACGTACATCCATTAATGTGTACAAAATATGACTTTAATTTATTAGAAAATTCATGAAGATGAGATGCAAGGTGAAGAGATGAGATGGTCTAAAGATTCCTGTATTTATTTATTTATTTATGTGTTATTATACTTACGCATTTTATTTAATATTTAAGACTAGTTAAAGATTCAGTAGCTTTATGGATGAATGAAATAAATCTATATTGGAGGTTTTCCATTCTCCAATCGGCATTCTTGTGTTGAATCAACGATTTGTGTTTTTCATTATCAATTATTCATTGCGTCCAGCATAAAAAACTTAATTATAACAGCAGGGTAACAACCTTCCAAGTACTTTATGCAGCATGGAATGATGTGCAGATGCAATTGATGTATCTCCATCAGGCTTATTTCCCATGTAGACAATGTGAAGCTGCAAAAAAAGGCCGCAACTCTTAGAAACAAGGCAAAAATAAAGCATAACGGCGTAAAAAATATTGGGCATTGATAATATCAAGAGCAGATTTCTGCAAACCTTTCTTTCTTGGCATTGGCAGTTGAGAACAAGAGTTGAAAGCAATAAAGGATAGAGAAGAAAAACTAATCCTTGCTTCACCATTATGACTAAGTATTGCTAATGTGATTTTATGTTTCATTAACAAAGAATGAAGTATATATATAGCACAAGATTAAGGATTATTTAATCTCCTCGTATTTTTCAGAAGCTTTAACTGGCAGAATTTGTTTTCTCGTCTGCTTTTGTTTTGAGAACGGCACCTTCGCTGTTTTCCTTGTGATAATGCCATGTCTGGAAGAACATATTGTAGAATTTTGCATATTTGATCATTAGCTGGCTAGTTTTGCAATATTAAACTACATTGTTGCTTTGTAATTGATGTGCTTTTTGGTACACGCCTTGAGATCTTCTTCATCAAGACAACTACCTAGGACGGGATAGGGATGGGGACTTTGAAGACAAAAATTACAGTTTTTTCTTGTTTTCTCATTGTGTCTATCTCGATCATATTCAGTTTTTTACTTTCTGACCAAAAAAATGATGGGTTCATGTCTTATTGTCATCCATTTATGAATACTGCAAACAAATTAGGCTTTTGATTATCAAAACAATCTGGGCCTCGAGGCGAGGGGTGTGTTGAAACATTAAAAGGAAAATCATATGAATTCTCTTATTCTTTTTATTTTTGCTGTTTCATTTACAGTTTTTAACAGATTATTATCTAAATCAACAACCTAAAGTTGTACCGCCCATGATATCAACTGCACTAAACTCTTCCCACAAAGGCATGTTGTGAAGCTAATTGGAGGTTGCTCCATTTTGCCCGAATTTTTGAACCGAAATTAAAATTCACTTATTGGAGTGACTGTTGGTGGATGTTAAAGAGTCAAACCTAAAGGCTGTCCAGGCATTTGACAAAGATACCATCAACACAGATGGTACTCTAAACCTCTCAATTGAACAACTAGTCGATACTATCGACACAAATGATAGAGAATAGAGGGATTGGGGAAGTTGGAAAATAGTAGAATCCCGAATAATAGGAAACCAGGCTTCAAGGCACGTGTTGATGCTTTATTATTTTTTTTTTTTGAAGACATTATTTGCCCTAACAATACCGTGGATATGAAGCCTAATATTGTATGCATTGTGCACGCACGAAGATAATTCAAATACCAGATATTTATAGATGTCTATGCTCAAGGTCTATACTTTGTCTCTCGAAAATGACTAAGTATGCACAAGATTTTTGTACCAAAAAAGATGAATATGATAAGTTGCGTATTGTCATACTTGGTTAACCTACCTGGGCCAATGGCCCACTCAAGCCGAACCACGTGGCACTCCAGTTGAGGCGGTATATATTGCCGAGGTGTGCTATGGACGAAGCCCTTTCACCGAGGCTTGTGATCATAACCGATGTCCACATGTTGAGGCCTATGGGTCGACGCCATGATGCGGAAGCTGGTTGAAGTTAGCTGAAGCCCTCAAGTGGAAGTATTGTATGAAATGGCCGAAGCTGATGCAGGAGCCTCCGAACTACATGGGAGCGTCCTCCATAGTCACTTCTCCCAAGAGATTGTCTACACAAAGATCTTATTCGAATGATTGATGAAACGTTTGTCATAAGTATAAAGGTCAAGTCTTGTCACTAGCATGGAGGCTCTGCACAAGCAATAAATGCGCAACAAGCTAGCAAGTCAAGCCCCCTACCTAAGATAAGATGTTTGAATCAAAGAGATGAGGCCATGTGCCACCTCATCCAAGGGCTCCCATTTCACATGTATCACTATAAATACTTCCCTTGTGTAACATCAAAAGACTAATGCAAGAATCAATACAAATAACTACACTTTACTCAACTCTCTCTCTCTCATTTACTTGCAATACACAAATCGAGTTTATACACATTTACATCAACATTTACGAACACCGGTTGGTAATTATTGTACAACCGGATCACGAACAACCCGCCGGATTCTGAACGTCACCGTTTCGGGTCGTTGGGCTACTCCCACGCCCTTTGAATCGCTCGTTGTAGACCGTCCACGTGTCATAGCGTGTTGGACATTCGCCCACGTGTGTGCGGGTGGGACCGACATTTATTGGCAACACATTTTGGGGTCAACAGATTGACGTCGTCTGTGGGAAGCCATACCATAACCACGAGCAACCTTGTGGTAAAAGCTTACTGAAAAGACATTTGGGAAACCCCCCTTGAAAAAGGATTATTTACGAACACCGGTTGGTAATTATTGTACAACCGGATCACGAACAACCCGCCGGATTCTGAACGTCACCGTTTCGGGTCGTTGGGCTACTCCCACGCCCTTTGAATCGCTCGTTGTAGACCGTTCACGTGTCATAGCGTGTTGGACATTCGCCCACGTGTGTGCGGGTGGGACCGACATTTATTGGCAACACATTTTGGGGTCAACAGATTGACGTCGTCTCTGGGAAGCCATACCATAACCACGAGCAACCTTGTGGTAAAAGCTTACTGAAAAGACATTTGGGAAACCCCCCTTGAAAAAGGATTTGTTCTTGGAAAAGAACAAGAGGAAGCCCCATTACCTAGCGAAATCTGAAGTCTGACAAAAGAAAACGAGCTCCAATGAAGATACTCCCCCCAGGAGGGTAAGAGAAAACACGAACGTGCCTCCTCAGCCCGCTGTCCCAGCAGCTCGGCAGAGACTCCACCACCACCAAAGAAGAGATTGGATGCATGCGACGGCACGATTATCAAGAGAAATGGCCGTCATGACAGCCAACATAAGGGATATTACTAGCCAAAATTTGGCTGAGGGAGCTTATGGCCCAAATGCAGCGCCAGGGAGGCTTCCCCATTCCTCCATATGCCCCCCAAGGGCACTACCAGCAAGAGGATGAAGTTCAAAGTCATAGAGCTGCTACGCTAGACTATGGCCGAGGTGGAAGCCCATTTGAAAGGGAAGTGGAAGTTGATGTTTCCTCCAACACGCTTCTGGCCTACCCACCGAGGTCCAAATGAGCCATGATAATTTTTCACCTCCGTATGAGCAAGATCCAAGACATAGGAGGGCAGGAAGTGTTTTTGACAGAATCAGTCCCGTCGAACCGAGGCTCAGGCAACAGCAGGCTCAACAGCCTTGGACAATGCCGCCTCCTCCACCTACAATGCCCCAGCCGGCGAAGAGAAGGCATAAAAATACCCTCCGTGTTGCCCCGCCTAAAAATAGGCAACAGAGGAGGAAGGAAGAGGCTAGGGATCGCCCCGGCACCTCTCACCAACAACCAGGGCATGAGGCTGATGAGTACGACTCTAATGAATAGCAGAGGTCCTACGACTTGGACGATGACGATGAGAATCTACCATTCTCAAGGGAGCTAAGGAATGCCCAGGTCCCGAGCCACTATGTTATGCCAAAAATACCAAAGTATGACGGAAGAGGCAACCCAGAGAAGCATCTGAATGCTTATAAAACTCACATGAGCCTAAGGGGCGCCACCCCAGCCGTGAAGTGCAGAGCCTTCCATTTAACGCTTAGTGGAGTGGTTGAAATTTGGTATAGCAGATTGCCACCTGGGAGCATTAGAAGCTGGCCCGAGTTCAAGACAACATTCTTGAAGAGGTTCGCGATGAGCAAAGAAGGAGAGGCCCCCATCCAACGTCTCCAAGACATGAGGTAAGCACATGGGGAGTCCCTAAAGAGCTTCTTATCACGCTTCACCGATGAGATGACGTACTGCATACAAGTCACCGACCGAGAGACACTATCTGCATTAAGGGGAGTTCTGAACTTGAATTCCTTATTCTGGAGAGACGTGCAGAATCAAGACCCCACCACCTATGACGCCCTATTCGAAATGATGAGAAGGGAGATCATCAATGAAGAATTGATTGAGCATAGGAACAGGGCAAGTAGAGGCCTCCCACCTTCTCAAAGACAGCGCGGTAGAGGCCCGACCTCCCACCTGATGGGCTACCAGATGAACCAGGTCGGAAATAAGAACTCTGGTCAAGCACTTGCCACCACCACTTTGAATGCGGTTCCCACCTTGGCATATGAAGATGTCAACCCAATTACTGACCCCCATCAGATGGGGGCCCAGGAGATACCCCGTAGGGGGGGAGGCCGAGGTCGAGGTTCTGGACCTAGAAATAGGTCAAATCCAAACCCCCTAGGATACTGTGTACACCACAGGTCCTACGAGCATGACACAGTGGATTGTAGAGACTATGCACAATGTTCCCGGCAGGAACCCGTTAGAGACAGACATGATTCGCCCCAGGCAAACAAACCCCCGCCTAGGCACGACAACCGACGTGGGCGTGAGGAGGTCGCTCCCCATCAAAGGGATGTATCCCCACAGCGAAGGAGCATGATGCAAAGAGGCCCAGTGAAGGGCGTAGGCACCAAAGAAACTGGCAAGCTCGAGATGAAGCCCCTATCCACGAGGTGGATACCATATTTGGAGGGCTGTATGTTGGCTATGAAACACGAAACGCCAAAAGGAACTATGCTCGGGAGGCTAAACACCCCCCTTTGACAAGCTACATTGTGGGTAGCAGCTCCCAAAGAAACCAGGTTCCACCCATTGTATTTACCCAGGAAGACGCAGAGGGAGTTCATTACCCTCATTGCGATGCACTTGTGGTGAGGGCTGTCATAGCCAGGAATGGGCTCAAACGAATGTTAGTTGACAACGGCAGCTCCGTCAA
>NW_019237053.1:247395-259116 GCF_002742605.1 Olea europaea var. sylvestris
ATGTTTTATCACTTTTTAAATTAATTTTCAAATATTTATATATTAGTATTTTTCGATATTGTTTCGATTACACGTTATCCTAACCCTATCATCAAGCAACACCAATCAAAACTAGTTGAAGTATATATTTTTTAAATCTTAACAAGAACGTGTTTCATTTATTAAAATTATAAGTTCCAATATGATTAAAAAATGAATCGTTTGATAGATTTTTATCTCATGTCATATTCAATGCCATCGATCTAGTAAGTGAGAAAAGATAAATAAATATTGCAAAATATTATTACAATTAGCTTTCTTCTTTTGACTCACATAAACAAATTTTACCATAGAAGAATTACGGGTTTTATCATTATACTTATTTAATTTTGTTGCTTTATTTTTTCAAAAAAATTGCCATTTTAAAGGAGGGTATCAGAGTTGCTTGTGGCATTGTACATTAGAATCCCATATATTGACATCCTGCAAAAGAATTTCAATGTTTTTCTCTGTGCTTTTTATTTCCACGCTTTATTTTATTTTATTTTATTTTGAATTAAGAATTGAATAAATCTAGATTATGTTTATGATTAACAGGTAATTGGTCCTTATATTTTATTTATTAGCTAATTTATTGTGCTTGGCTTGGTGGATGAGTTAGGTAGGGAAATAACTTTTGACTTTTAAAGTGCTTGACATTTTAGGTAAGTTAATTTAGCATTTTATTCTACATGTCACTTCTTGGAATTTTTCAATTAGTAATTATATATAATTTAGGTACATTGTCATTTGATTTATTGCGCCAATAGTAGGCTTTTTTTTTTTTTTTCCCCCAAATTATTGGAGAAATTTTATCTCCAATTATGCTTTTTTGGGAAATTGTATCGAAAGTTTGACGTGAAATAAAATAATCGATATTTTATTCATATTTCATATTTTATTACTTTCAAGATTATGTATTTCTTAAATTTTGTGAGGTTCCATTGATGAAGTGTATTATTCAATGGACCGTGCTACGCGTACATAATTATTTACATACCGTTTACCCACTACTCACATCATTTGGATGGGATCTAGGTTCGGATTATTAAATTACACATGGGGTCCGTATGTTTGTGAGGGGGGTGTAAACGGTTTGGTACACCCCCCCTCGGTACAAATTGTAATTTATTCTTTATTTTTCTTTTCTTCTCTTTTTGTTTTATTATTTAATGGATCGTGCTACGCATACATAATTATTTACTTACCGTAAGGACATTTTGTGCTATTAACTCAATGTTATTGAAAGTCATAAAATTCTGAAATCTGTATCTATCGCTGGGGACAAATTTATTGTATGAATTAATGATATATTAATTATAAAGCTGACAGCCAGAGCCATAACCCTACCTGTTTAATCTGTGATCTTTCATAGGAATTACCGTCACCTTTTTAATATTTTATTAGTTAAAGTACTAATCAACATCAGATCCAATTTAGGGCATCTTTAATTTATATAAATAAACTTTAATCATAATATTGATAATCCATAAAATCGTAAACAAATTAACTTTAAGAATACAATTAAATATTCATTTTTCGTCCGCTGTTGGCCAAAGTTGACCCCACACAGTCAAAGAATCATTTTTTTTTTTTTTTCTCTTCTTTTATTTTTCAAAGTAAGAATATCGACCAACCAAATTAGAATATGTGTATTCTATGTAGGAATATCGAGACAAATTGCATTTTCACTGTCACTTAAATCTTGACTGAATCACTTTCATGGGAAATTTCTTATAAATAATTGAAAATAATACTATAAATAAACATTAGAAATATTGAAATGGTGGGATCGGGTGCGTCGTTAAGCCAACCTAGACCTCCTATAGTCAACACTGGCCTACGAATGCGCATCCCTTTTTAGAAAGAAATAATTATATTAAGAAAATATACGATATAGAACAAACGTGTTATATATCTATTTCTTCAATTTATCGACTCTAAAATTTTTTATTATACATGTTTTAAATTACACTCAATTTAACAAACAAATTTTAAGCCATCATTTCTTACTATGGAGCTAGAAAATTGGTTGTGAGCTCTACTGTACGATTGTCCAATGTTGAATATCTCATGCACAAATTTATTGAATTATTTCAACACGTTATTGTATTTCGGACAGATTGGGGCAAGATACGAAGTATTCTTGTGAGTCTTGATAGTGAAATAATGTGGCTTGTCACGTTTATATATTAAAATAACGATATTCAAATAGAGACAAATATAATAGGTGAAGAACGTTTTAGGTTTAAGGGGGAAGTCCATAGAGGCAAGATTCAATTAGTCAAATTGATGTGCCTCTCGCGGACTTCCATGCCCCTTTCACGTTTTTTAAATTTAATTCATTAGCAAATCAAATTCCTATCTATTTTGACTGTTATATGTCTATATAAAGATAAATTTACGTTGTGCTATATGTACATAATTCTTTACATAATGATGTTTATAAGTACACGTGACACTGAATCTAACATTTAATTCAAATCTCACACTTGCACATCAACAATCGAATGATTGTCACATCACATTATAGATACTATTATGTTTTAATAAAAAATTAAAATAAAATAATATAAAAAGGAATTATATTCACATCATACTTCTAGTAAATTATGAAACATTTTAATTACAATGAAAATTCTCAATCTTTGTTAATTTCTACACTTGTATCGTCAACTTGTTTCTAACATTTTTATCGTCAACTTTTTATTAATTTGGACATCATATCTTTCATAATGGTTTTCATCCAAAAATTTTGCTAAGAGAACATAAACAATTTATTCATCCCCCATTTTAATGTAGTTAAGCATAATATTTGCACATAAATCAGCGTTAGATACTTAAGGCTTGTTTGTTAAATTTTTTTAAAATTATTTTTCACTAAAATCATTTTCAAACACACGAATTCTCCGCTTTTAATCATATTATCCGAATAAAATCATTTTGCTCTTAGAAAAGTCTATGTTAAACAAGTGTTTAATTGAAGATTAATGATAAAAATGTGACGAAAAAAATATTGGGGACATAAATATCAAAAAAATAAAAATTAAGAATTTTCATTATAACTAGAAATATATGAATATAATTATCCTAGTGTTAAATATTGTAACCACCAAATTGATTATCATATTTTGAGGTGATTTCGTCACGAGCCAAGATTGAGATAGGAAAATATTGACAGGAAATTGTTTGTTAGTCAAGGCGAGAAAGTGATGCTTGACAATTACATCTACCCATTTATGATTTATGTGGCACAAATTAAGCATAATGAATTAGACAAACTTTAAGGGGAAAAAAAAAACATTTACAATAGAAGAAAATAAAAATCTTAAAATTGGAGTGTTTCATATTTTGTTCATCGTTTTGAAATCTTATCAAGCGTTCTTAGCGTGTATATAATATAAAGTAGAATTATTCTATATGTACACAATAAATTACACCGCCCTCATATAGAGGGGAGCCCACCAATATTTTATTGTGTGTAGGCCCCTCTCTAGGTTAGGCAGGTGTAATGCTTTACGTAAACCATTGTGTACACATATCACTTCTCATAAAGTAATGGATAAGTCTAGCACAAACTTGAAAACAAGAAAAAATTACAATTTTCTGTATTATTTACTCATTCAGTATCATATACCAATATACATTTATGTGTTAAATAAAAATGATATTACCTCTTTTTCCCTAGAATGCTGAACCACATTGGAAGCATCGTTTATTAAGTTAATCAAATTAAAGAGAGAGTAAATGACGAAATTTAAGAAATCACGATAAAATCCCAAACCTTAATCAAACAAATTACTTTTTTTTAAGAAACCGTTGTCATTCAAAACTAATTAAACTTTAAATGGAGGCTTGGTTCAATTTTAAACCTTGATTTGCATTTTTTTCCTCTTTTTGTGTGTGTGTGTGTTTTTTTTTCCATGTTGGCTTTGACATTACATCACTAATGTAATTCATGGCGTCCTAAAAAATTTTAAAACAACAATAATAACTAGTTGAGATGTTTGCATTGACTTATTGACTTGTTTTATGGTGATCACAATTCAAAAAGTCGATAAAATTTGTGAATCATATGAAATATGTAATTATAATTAATTGTTGACTTTAATCTCAACTCTTAACAACTTTTCAAAATTTTGACCTGGAATGGATGAAATTCTTTTATTCCCTTTTTAAAAAAAGAAAGAAAATTAAAAAAATTGATACTAATTAGTATAATTAATAGCCAAGGAGAGAAATATTTTCTTAAATTTAATTTGATTTTAGATCATAATTAAAATATTAAAAAACTAAACCAAACCATTAACAGGGTTACAACTTACGCAGAATCAAACAACTGTTTTAGTTTATTTAATTTTTTAAAAAAATTAACAAATTGACGATTGTCTTTTTTTTTTTTTTTTATCTTTATGAAGGGGGAAAAAATAAAGCAACCTGTTAAAGGGCACTATTGCTAAATTTCCATCACCGCTCACTAATTACCTTGTTATATGGAGAATGAAAGACAAAGTATTCAGCATCAGCAATCGAAAACTGTTTGCCCTCCAATTTCTTGTACCTATATATACAAAATGTTTAAGCACCCGTAACATAAAAATACAGGAAGGTTTAATTTAAAGAGAATAAAACTTTATCTCAGCAGAAGCTTACTTGTTACAAAAGGTTTTATAACAAGAATCAAGTGCCATGAGATAGCAAGTCTGAGAAAGCTTGCCATCGACAACCTATAAACATAATTTTAACCGTATCAGAACTGAAAACAGCATAATGCAGCAGATTTGAAGTAGCAACCTATGATGCTTGGACATGAGTGCAGGTATCGGGTATGGGTAGATATCTAAGTGTCGGGTCTTTTATTTTCTAAAATGTAGAATACAGGGACATGTTTAAAAAGAGTACAAATTTCAGACACGAGTACCCTGAGTATGCCTTTGTACGTCTTTCAAGTTTCAATTTTTTTACTAATTCAAGATGTCAATTTGAATAGATCAAAACCAATATTCAGAAAGAAGGAAATAAATATCGAATAAAAGGTTAAGACGAATAAAATAGAATTTTGAGGCTTAATTTTCAATGATAAGAAGTTAATTACTAAGTGCTATATAAAATAGAAAATAATGAACTTGATTGCAATTTGGACTTAGAGGAGCAGTGAGTAGCACTATATGAAACTCATTTTTATTTTCTACAAACAAAACCATAAACCATCAATACAGAAAAGGAAAGAAGGAAAAAAAGAAGAAGAAAAGGGAAAGAAAAATGAAAGAAGGAGGAGGAAAACCTAGCATCATAACCTTTCTCCACCAAATCGGAGGCAGTGCTAGGTTCATAGAGAGCAAAAATGGGAAAGAAAAGGAAAAGGAAAAAAGAAGAAGAAGAAGCAAAAAAGACGAATTGTCCGGTTGAAATTTTGGAGAATCCGATACATATCCCATCTCCATAACCGTGTCATGTTGTGTCCAACACGGGTACTCTGATCATTTTGAAGAGTTCGAGCATCAGATGTAGCAACACATTTTCCAAAACACCAATCCCAAGTTTTTGTTTGTTTTTATAGGCAGAGACAATCAGGCTTGTAAAAATGAAATAAATAGATGGGTTAAAAATGAGAATTACTGGATATTCACTGGCAAGATTAGGCTTGTAAAAATCATAGGCATGAGCCATATGACTACCCCTGAACTTGCTTTCAAACACAATCGGAGCATTAGGCCCTATTAGCATGGCAATAGCTGCAGCTCCTCCAGTTGGCCTGGCTGGCCCCTCTGCATAGACCTGTTAAACAAAGCTTACTGGTAAGGCAAATCACCCATAAGCACAATCAAAGTGTTCTACTGAAAAATTAAATCAACACTTGGCCCTTGTTTAAGCCCCATTTTTTGGGGTTAATAGATTTTGGAAAAGTGATTTTTTGGAGAATGTGTGATTAAAAAATAGGGAAATGTTTTGGGTTTACGTGTGAAATTATTTTATTGGGAGAATGTAAAGTTGAAAATGAGTTTTTGGAAAATGGGGCTCAACACTAGGGCTTAGTTTTTGGATGAGCAATAAAATAAACACATTGCAGCAGAGTGAAAAGTTACACTATGATTGAACCTTAAGTGAGTACAAAGATGATGGTCATACCGCACTGTCTGTGCAGACAACAAGCCCATATCGTCCATCCCATGAACTACTTTCCACCCAATTGATGCAGTTGAAGAGAGCTGCAGTTCCCCCATAGCATGCATTGGTTGAGTCAACACCTTCTATGTCAGTATTTCCACTTTTCTAGTTGTTCGCAGGAGAACAATTGAATGAATATATGTCAAATATACATTTTTAGTCAAATATGTGAAATCAGGCAATGACGATGGTGACATTATTTAATTCAAAAAAATGCTACAGGCATTTGAGCGCACAGGCGTGGAGTTCTATAGCATGCTTGACCAAGCTCTTCTACCATTTTGATGAAGCACATAATAGAGTAATTTTATACGTTAACTAGTATTCAAATGATGTAAGCAAGCTTTACTTATATAAATTACTGTAACTTAAGCCTTTTGCTAAAATATGGCCATGGTGACTTTTGCTTAAAAGCAAAGCAGAATAATATGATAATTTTAAGTATCATTTAGGTAAACTCTCTGTTAGATCATCAGTTTGACAATAGAATCTGTATTCCATTAATTCATGTTCCAACACAAAGTGCCAATGTATACTAACTGTTAATGCTAATAATGCAAAATATAGACTGCATACTTAAATACCTCAAAGATTGGCATCAAGAATGTCTTAATAGACTTGCTCTTGTCTAGTACAGTCTCACTTCCAACTTCCAGACGACCAATCTGCTTTGGGTCAACCCCATATTTCTCAAGAAGTGAACTAACGGCTGTCAAACTGAAGGTTAAAGAGTTAATAAATGAAAGTAACTAGTTATTGTCAATATTATTAGTACAGCTGCCAAATTGAAGGTTAAAGAGTTAATAAATGCAAGTAACTTGTAATTGACAATGTTATCAATACAAGGACAAAAAACAATTTACAACCAAATTTTTATTCATCAAGTTTCATTTCAGTGAAGGAGTAAAAAAATAAATAAAAGATAAAATACTGCATACAAGAATTTCACAAAGTAAGTCAGTGGAAAGCATGTCTGCAACTTTCTTTATGACTCTCTGTTTAATTATTCATCAGAGGGATATTTCAGTATATAAAGAAATTGAGAAGCAACACATACTATTTCCATGATGTGTAAAATAAAGAGTGAATATGCATAATGAAATTATAAAAACTAATATCAATATAAAGGGCAGATGCCGAGGTTCAGCAACATATAAATGGGTAATTTTGAACCTTTCCTTGCTTAACTTAACACACTTCATGTTCTTCTTTAAACACAACTTTGCAGACATGCAAATAGAAAGGCAACAATTGCATCTAAATTTCCAAAAGGCGGCTTATATTCGTTCAAGATAGTGCAATCGTGTTGTATAACTATCAATAAGTTTGACGAGCCATTCACAAAGATATGTATGATAGTACGACCCTTGTATTTCCTTTCTCTTATCCTTGTCCTTCCATAAAACATAGAGTTCGAGCGCAGGCGCAGAGAGTATCAAATAATATATCAAAATGAAACTAGTCAAACGATTTGTGCAGCTCGTAATTTTTTTACCAAACATCGACTTAGTACCTCATCGAAATGACGTCTTCAACCTCAGTACAAAACCCCATGCAATCTTGGCCAAGCCCAATTGTGTATTTCCCTTTGCTTGCTCCGTCATGAGCCTCCAATACTTCCTGTAGCAAGTACAAAAGTTTTATTTAAAAAAATCATATCTTTACTCATCTGAGTGTAGAGTTAAAATTAAGTATTCAAATTTTCAATTAGAATCTTGAAAAGACAATAGTCCAGAGTTTCTCTCTCTCTCTCTCTAACATTAACCAAACAAGCAAAAAAAAATCTGCTAAACGAAGTTCAAATTTTAAAATTCTGAAATCTAAAAATACAAATTATGATCCAACAGTGGATCAAAACGCTTTAATTAATCAAACTATAACAAATTGAAATCATAAGGTGGGTCCATAAGTCGAAAACAAAAAATGGTGATAACCCCAGAAAAAGTTCCTTTCCTTTTTCCATATTTTTCTGCATCATTCCTCACCCTTTCAAAACATTTCCAAAACCCATAAAGAAAAATAAATGAAAAAGAGAATTTCATTCAAAATTTTATGTGTAGTACATAAGTTTATGCTTAAAACAAGATATCTGACCTGCTGTATGCAAGTGGGAGGGAAGTAGATTTCGATGGCGAGAATTCCCACATTCTTCGCTTGTGAAGCCATTTCTTTCTCCTTTGTTCTTTACCTTCAAAAGGCAGATCAAGCAAAAAGGACAGGAAAACTCGCAGTGTAAGAGGTGGAAAAATTTGTGTAGGCGATGGGAATATGGCCGTTGGATGGCATATATATAGGCAAGGGTATTAAACAGACTGCGAAATTTCCATATATTTTTGCATTTTCCCTTGTTCTTTGCCACCACAGCCCCCAAATGTAGACTTCGTGATTCCACCAGTTATTTAAACCTCCCCCAACCCCTTCCTAACATAAATAAATTTAATTTTTAATTGAGTTAATCGAGTATGTTCAATACGACAAAATAATAAGAGGGTGCGTATTTATTCGAAGCCATCGGATCCAGATTGAAATAGGCCTGAATTATTCGATTCGAATTGAATTAGGGCCTGTTTGATAGGCACCCAAATTTCATGAAGAATGAAATTCGTTTTCTAACTTCCACTTTTTATTATGTTTGATAGTCTAACAATTCGATGGAATTCTCTTTTTTAGTTTTCTTGATTTGCTACATTTTTTTGGTTTTCCTTAAAAACTAATTCGGTTTTCTAGGTATTGTTGACCTTTTTTTTTAAGTTATATATATATATTCTTTTAATTGATAATTTTCATGTAAAACAAAATCAAATGAACACCAAAAGATAAATGATTTTGTTTTTTTTTTTTGCAATGGAAATAAATTTAATCTCCAATACCAGTAAATTCTTTCTTTTTAATTTACAATTTTCATCTAAAATAAAATCAAACGAACCCAAAAAAACACTTTTATTTCAACATTTTTCACTTAAAAATTATATTAATCAAACACATTAATTGACAATTTTTAGAAAAATAATTTCTAGACAATTTAATTATCTGGCATTCGTTTTTCTTTCCACCCAAATTCCATCTTTGCAATAGAACGGACTCTCACTTCCATTCTGATTCCGAGTCACAAAATTAAAAAATTGAATAGTTCTACTCTAGTTTTTTATTCTTTGATTTGGTTTCAAAATCATTTCTTTTCATATTCTCTTAATTAAATCATAATTTATATAAAATTAATATGTCCAGAATAATCAATAGTTTTATCGTTTAAAACTGAGAGTGTGAAAGTAATATAAAATTATTTATTATTTACACAATAATTGCAATTTACAATTTATTTTTGAAATGTGAGAATTATTTGGGAGGGATAGATTTTTTATTTATTTATTATTATTATTATTTTACATAACCAATGATTCTATTTTCACGATCTGATCTAGTTCAGAAGCTACCTAGACCCAATTACAAAACTAATTTTATGCTATTATAGCATTTAATGTTTTATCACTTTTTAAATTAATTTTCAAATATTTATATATTAGTATTTTTCGATATTGTTTCGATTACACGTTATCCTAACCCTATCATCAAGCAACACCAATCAAAACTAGTTGAAGTATATATTTTTTAAATCTTAACAAGAACGTGTTTCATTTATTAAAATTATAAGTTCGAATATGATTAAAAAATGAATCGTTTGATAGATTTTTATCTCATGTCATATTCAATGTCATCGATCTAGTAAGTGAGAAAAGATAAATAAATATTGCAAAATATTATTACAATTAGCTTTCTTCTTTTGACTCACATAAACAAATTTTACCATAGAAGAATTACGGGTTTTATCATTATACTTATTTAATTTTGTTGCTTTATTTTTTCAAAAAAATTGCCATTTTAAAGGAGGGTATCAGAGTTGCTTGTGGCATTGTACATTAGAATCCCATATATTGACATCTTGCAAAAGAATTTCAATGTTTTTCTCTGTGCTTTTTATTTCCACGCTTTATTTTATTTTATTTTATTTTGAATTAAGAATTGAATAAATCTAGATTATGTTTATGATTAACAGGTAATTGGTCCTTATATTTTATTTATTAGCTAATTTATTGTGCTTGGCTTGGTGGATGAGTTAGGTAGGGAAATAACTTTTGACTTTTAAAGTGCTTGACATTTTAGGTAAGTTAATTTAGCATTTTATTCTACATGTCACTTCTTGGAATTTTTCAATTAGTAATTATATATAATTTAGGTACATTGTCATTTGATTTATTGCGCCAATAGTAGGCTTTTTTTTTTTTTCCCCAAATTATTGGAGAAATTTTATCTCCAATTATGCTTTTTTGGGAAATTGTATCGAAAGTTTGACGTGAAATAAAATAATCGATATTTTATTCATATTTCATATTTTATTACTTTCAAGATTATGTATTTCTTAAATTTTGTGAGGTTCCATTGACGAAGTGTATTATTCAATGGACCGTGCTACGCGTACATAATTATTTACCTACCGTTTACCTACTACTCACATCATTTGGGTGGGATCTAGGTTCGGATTATTAAATTACACATGGGGTCCGCATGCTTGTGAGGGGGGTGTAAACGGTTCGGTACACCCCCCCTCGGTACAAATTGTAATTTATTCTTTACTTTTCTTTTCTTCTCTTTTTGTTTTATTATTTAATGGATCGTACTACGCGTACATAATTATTTACTTACCGTAAGGACATTTTGTGCTATTAACTCAATGTTATTGAAAGTCATAAAATTCTGAAATCTGTATCTATCGCTGGGGACAAATTTATTGTATGAATTAATGATATATTAATTATAAAGCTGACAGCCAGAGCCATAACCCTACCTGTTTAATCTGTGATCTTTCATAGGAATTACCGTCACCTTTTTAATATTTTATTAGTTAAAGTACTAATCAACATCAGATCCAATTTAGGGCATCTTTAATTTATATAAATAAACTTTAATCATAATATTGATAATCCATAAAATCGTAAACAAATTAACTTTAAGAATACAATTAAATATTCATTTTTCGTCCGCTGTTGGCCAAAGTTGACCCCACACAGTCATCATTTTTTTTTTCTCTTCTTTTATTTTTCAAAGTAAGAATATCGACCAACCAAATTAGAATATGTGTATTCTATGTAGGAATATCGAAACAAATTGCATTTTCACTGTCACTTAAATCTTGACTGAATCACTTTCATGGGAAATTTCTTATAAATAATTGAAAATAATACTATAAATAAACATTAGAAATATTGAAATGGTGGGATCGGGTGAGTCGTTAAGCCAACCTAGGCCTCCTATAGTCAACACTGGCCTACAAATGCGCATCCCATTTTTGAAAGAAATAATTATATTAAGAAAATATACGATATAGGACAAACGTGTTATATATCTATTTCTTCAATTTATCGACTCTAAAATTTTTTATTATACATGTTTTAAGTTACACTCAATTTAACAAACAAATTTTAAGCCATCATTTCTTACTATGGAGCTAGAAAATTGGTTGTGAGCTCTACTGTACGA
>NW_019237053.1:261072-264297 GCF_002742605.1 Olea europaea var. sylvestris
GACTATTGGCACTGATTTTTGTTGGCAATGCATTATTTTTTCTTATATTAATAAATGAAGTTGATTAAATCCATTTTCTCATGTAGATATGATAATCCCCGTCTATTATTTCGGTGATTTTGAATTGAATAAAAATAATCGGTGGGAATAGAGATGGACGAGTGACATACGTGGTTGTATTGCAATTCCCATAACAGAGAGTACAGCATACTTAGAAATGTACCACGATTTGCAAAATAAGCTGAATGTCGATCAATCTTAATACGATATGCAATTGAGATATCTATTCAACGGTTATGGGGATTCATCCATTCCGATGCCATCGGTATTCGTTACTAATGATGCTGAATTGAATTATCTATTAGAATTGAATAAAATGCATCAGACTCCGACTATTCTTGGTGTGACTTTAATTACGAAGGATGTTATCGAAGGTGAACGTGAAGATTCAGATAGGGCGGATAACAATGATCGGGGTTTTTGGGCGACAGTGGAGATAGTTCTTGCGGATGATGTGGTTATTCCTGAGACAGTTGCTTCTGATCGTGATGTCGCTGTTACACGCAGAATTCTGTCAACGGTTGAAGACAATGAGAATATAAACGAATTTACAAATGAGAATTTGATTGCTTTATCCCGATAAAGACATGAGTCGGGTGGGAGCTCACAGGTTGGAACATGTAGACCGTCCTCCAATTCTTCTTGTGTGGCTCCCGATTATGAGGACTTGTATGTCGAGCAACTGTTTGAAACCAAAAAAGATTTGTAGGAAGTTGTGCACCGGCTGACATTAAAATATAACTTTGAGTTCAAGGTAAAGAAATCAAACAAGTCATTGTTGACAGTTGCTTGCGTCGAAGGCAGTTGCAATTGGCGCTTGAGAGCAACTAAGATGGACACGAATGAGTGCTTCGTAATTCGTAAGTATTCACGGGAACATACTTACGAAGTGGGAATTCTTCGAAATGATCACAGGCAAGTTCGAGCATGGTTTATTGGTCGACAGATAATGCACAAGTATCAGGACCCACGGACGATCTACAGACCTTCGGACATCATTAATGACATCCGTCAAGAGTATGGAGTGGTCATGAGCTGCCAGAAAGTCTGGAAGGCCAAAGAATGTGCGTTGGAGGATTTAATGGGATCGAGTGAGGAGAGCTATGCTAAATTAGCCAGGTATTGCCATAACATGGGGAGAACTAATCCTGGCACAACATTTTTTATTGAGACAGGGAGCGATAATTGTTTTAAGTATTTTTTCATGGCTCTCGGACAATGTATTCGGGGTTTTCAAAATGCAATGCGACTTGTAATTCTAGTTGATGGTACAATTCTGAAAGCTAAATATCAAGGCAAATTAATTATTGCTACATGTCAAGACGCCAACATCAAAATTTACCTATTGCATTCGGCATAGTCGACAGCGAGGATGATATGTCCATGCGTTGGTTCTTTTCGAAACTGAGGGAAGTGATCGGGGAAGTCGAAGACCTTGCCTTTGTAATCGATCGGGGACAGACTATAATAAACAGTATCGCTGAAGTTTTTCCAAAGGCACACCACGGGTATTGCATGTACCATATACAAGGTAATTTGAAAACTAGGTATCGGGGCAAAGGCATCGTTTCATTGTTCAGGAGAGCAGTCGAAGCTTACAGTGCTGAAGAGTGTAATAAGTTCATGTTTGAGATAGAAAGTAAATCATTACCGGCGTTAGAGTATCTGATGAACATGGGGATCGAACATTGGGCGAGGTCATACTTTCCAGGACGTCGATACAACATGATGACATCGAATAACGCGAAGTCTCTCAATGCATTGTTTAAGAAGGATCGAGAGTTATCAATTCTCGCAATGATTAAGAACATTCGTAACAAGCTGCAACAGTAGTTTCATGACCGACATGTGGCATCACAGAGTTGCACTAGCTTGCTGGCCCCAGCTCAAGAGGAGAAACTCTTTAAGGCGGCAAAGCAAGGAAGTTGAATGTGAAAGCACTAGATGAGTTCTGCTTCTCCGTGCAATGTGCACGTAATACGGCATATATGGTGGACTTGACTGATAACACATGCACTTGTACGAGATTTCAGTTGGAGAGTTTTCCATGTGAGCATACAGTTGTGGTGGCCATGTATCGAGGCTTTGCAGCGAGAACGTTATGCTCTTAGTATTATACGACTGAGTCTTGGAGAACAGCATATGCTGAGACTATATTTCCTCTACTGAATGAAGTCGAGTGGGAAGTTCCAGAGCACATTCTCCCGTTTCATGATTTGTTGCCACCAGCAGTTGAACCGCATGGTCCTGGACGTCCAAGTATATCTAGAATACCATCTATCGGAGAGTTTTCTCGACCGTGTAGGTGTGGTAGGTGCAAAGCCATAGGGCATACTCGACAATTTTGTACCAGTCAAATTCCCCTAAATGACAATTAGATAGATACGTTCAATATTTGTTCTTCATAAATGTTCAATGTTCAATATTTATTCTTGATAAACGGTATTTATAATGATTCATATGAAAAAATTAGTTCCATTCTCAGCATATGTGTAAAATAACAAAAAATCAACTTACAGAAAAATAATTATATATATTGAACACAAATTTACAATTATTTCATAATGAAAAAAATAATTAAATTTACAATGTGAATGTTATATATATCGAACACAAATTTACAATTATTTCATAATCACAAAAAATAATTAAATTTACAATTCGAATGTTACATATATTTAATACAAATTTACGGGTCACCATTAAATTCGAACAAATCACATGCTAGCTTCTTTGTCTAGTTCTATATCCACGATTGGTTGATTCCATCAACCTTATGTCCTATACTTAAAAATTCAACGTACTTAATGGCAAATATGCCACAGTCGCCACTACAATTGAACAAGAATGAATCAGTTCAGTACTGTGTAGCTAAAAATTAAATCTGAAAGAGGAAAACAACAAAGTTCAAACATTTACCTTACGGACTGTCGCGATGTCGTCGTATTCCGAACAATCCGCAATCTGTCCTATACAGTCATCCTCACTTGTCTGGCCATCATAGGAACAATTACAGCTACGGACTCCAGGTTTTGCTTCAGTTGGCATTGCGTCAAACATGAATGATCTGGGTCGTACACATATATAGTCGTGTCAGCAAAAACGATCTCCAGCGTAACATAGTGCTTATTGATGCACGCTGGAATGTACATATGTGTACAATCC
>NW_019237053.1:266160-271349 GCF_002742605.1 Olea europaea var. sylvestris
GTCAGCGACGATGCCCTCGACGGAGGTGATGCCAATGGTGGCGGTGATACCCTTGGCGGAGGTGATCGTCGATAATTTGGACCGCCCTCCTACATAAATAACATTAAAAATTATTCAATAAATTTATACGTCGACGATGTTCAATAAATTATATTTAATTCACATACCCAATCTCGGTCGAGGCTCGAATCAGACATCTCCTCGTCTTCGGTGTACGGAACGCTTACATCCCACACAAGACCCCGAGCCTCCTCTTCCATTGACGGCGTCAACTCAGGTATGACTTCAAACTGACATATTGACATTTCAACTAGTTAACGATCATGTAAACAGATTTAAACTACATATAATATAAATCACAAATGCATAATACTTACTTGAGGATCGTCGAGGAGGGCTGATAACTGTTTCCCAGTGGGACATCCCTTTGCTCGCGACGATCTCCAATGATGCATCCAAGAGCATCGTGTCTCCCCTCGCTTCGCGAAGCGGGCTCCCAGTGCAGAGACTGTCTTATACACCCAAATCTGCAATATATACACTTATTATGCATAAATGTAATATACTAAACCTTTAACTTTAATTATATTGAACATTTACCTGTACCACTAAGGGCAACCCATATGCATCGTATTTACGCATTGACCCCCTGGGCCTCGAGTGTAATCTGGTGAAGACATGTACGGTGTCTTCGTAGCATCTCCGGCCCCGTGGATAGTTGTTGAACGCATCAATGTCGTCAACAACTTTCAAATGAAAAATGTCGATGACGGTCTTCTTTTGATGACACCTCATCACACTCTCGAGGATGTAGACCAACCCAAGCTTCAATTTATCTAGCATCTGGTCGCACCCCCTGATCGCGACCATCAACTCAGGTAGATGCACTGACCCATGTCCCTGGAAGTTCGTCTCGTACAGCCTATTGCTTCTCTCAATGGTTGCATCGTCGCTCGTAATCTTCAGTCCAGTGATCAAGCTAAACTCATAAATCGAGAAACTGAAGACCTTGCCCCCGAGGTCGAAGTGGAGGGAATCGTCGTCGACTGGCCTCAAAGGCCGACATAGAAGTGTATCGATGATCTGTCCTGAATACTGCACCTTTCACATCTGGTACAGTGGCCACAAGAAGGACTGTCGCAGCATATCTTCGTGATGATCATCAAGCAGCTCCAACACCACAGTAAAACTCTCAAAGCTACTATTCCAAGTAGCTTTCCCCGCCATCCGTCTCAACTCCCCATCTAAATGATACTCCATCCTGTAAAAATTCAAATGTTAGAACATTGAACAATAAATAATAAAGTAACGCATAATCTCAAAAAATCAAGGCAACCGAATTATAACTAACATACAATACGCAAGACATTGACGCTAATAACAAAATAAATTCAATGCAAATTTTAAAAATTAAGATAATTTAGTTTATCTTGTATATTACATTTGGAAAATATATTTAAAAAAATTTCAAATTAAATACAGTTTTAAAAAAATAAAAATAAAAATTTTATTTAAATAAATTAGGACAAAATCAAAGATTATTTCATAAAAGAAAAATAAAAGGAACAAAATAAATTGTTAATTTTGGACAACATTATCTATTCAATTATTAAATTATATAAAAAAAGATAATTATAAAAAAAATTAACATAATTATTATTTAATCAAATTAATCTTGTAATCATTTGGAAAATATATTTACGAACAAAAAATTTCAAATTAAATACATTTTTAAAAAAAAAATTAAAGAACAAATATATTATCTAAATAAATTTGAAAAAAAAAATCTAAGATTATTTCATGAAAACAAAAATAAAAGGAACAAAATAAATTGTTAATTTTAGATAATATTCAATTATTAAATTATATAAATAAAAGACAATTATAAAAAGTAAACAAATAAATAAATAACATAATTATTTAATCAAATAAAAAAATAAATTAATTATAAAAATTGATAAAAAAAAATAAAAAATTAAATACATAACACTTAGTTGCCGACTGTTAACAGTCAGCCAGACTATTCACAGTCTATGGTCTCGTTAACAGTCTAGACCAACTGTTAACAGTCGGTCCAGACCGTTAACAGTCGGGTCGATCTGACTGTTAACAGTTGTCGTCTTCCCTAAGTCGAAATCGCCATTGTCGACGATGGAGAGGTCCAAAAATTACAAAAAATTCACATTTTTCATCACATCATGACCCACAATCTAACTAGTAGTTACTCATGCATGAATTAAATCGAATAAACGTAAAAATAATGAATGAAAAAATTGGAACTTTTAATAAATGTCGAGCACGAAAACTAACTGGAATAGTAGCGTGCAGGTCGTCGATTGAATGTTGGTGGTTTAGGCCGGTGGTTGATCGGTCGTTCTTCAGGCAACTGTGGCGTCGATTTTTTTCGAAGGTCGGTCAGTTTGATTTCACTTTCTAACAGTCTGTATAGTGAAGCGGTAAAATCGCCATTTTAGTGTAAAGTTATATTTTAACTTCTTTTTTTTAATTCATTTAATGGGTCAAAGGTCAATGTTAAAATTTACTACAGTCCAAAGGTCTATTCCATGTATTTCCTCTATAAGAATCACATTTCTAACTACTTATAGAAAGATGAATAAAATTCACTATAGTTGTAATAGTATTCGGGACTTCTACTGTAGCTAAACAGTAATTTTACTGTAGATATTAGCCATACCCATTTTTCTTACTCAAAAGGACGGTGAAGCCATTTCCTTCTCAGATCTCCATTTTCCCGCGCAAACCCATTTTCTGTAGACAGAAACTTTCTTCATCATCATCATCATTTTCTTCTCTCACTTCTTCTTTTGTTTTTTCTGTGACTAATCTCTTCGTGCAAAATTCTTGTGAATAGAGGTAAATCTTGACATGCCATTTTTCTCAAAATATGATTTTGTTTATTCAAGATTCTATGTGCAAAATTTTTGATTTCGAGTGAATAGAGATGTATATCCTTGGTTTTATCTGATAATTATAATTTTGTTTATTCGATTCACAATTTTGGGTTTTGTGTGAATAGAGAGGTATATTCCTGGTTAAATGTAAATTAAAATGCTTATTAGCTTGTTAATTCATTTATGTCTCTTCTGTATCTCATACATCAGCAATCTTCACAGAAATCGTAAAGTATGGAAATAAGTTAGTTTTGGATATTATTTAGAACATTATTCTGAGTTAATTAAATTTTTAGCCTCTTTAGTAAAATTTCCCGATGTATTAATTCAAACATGAAATTTATCTGCACAAAGCAGGGGAAGAGAATGAAATAGATTCTTTCAAAGTTATTTTTTTTTTGAAAGGTAATCAAATATTTTATTAATCAATACATAATATACGGGAAGTGTATTATCAATTTAAAGTAGAAATGAATAACATAAAATTAGGCAGCCCATCTATATACCTAGTAGCTGCAGCATTAAACCACATATACAATGTGAAATAAAACATTTCTCTAATTTGCCCTGCTGTCCGTATCTGATCATCAAAGCAGCGACTGTTTCTTTCTCTCCACACACACCAAACAATGCAACCTGGAATAAGGTCCCATGCAAGCTTGCAAGCCTTGTCAGGAAATTTTCTCCTCCATGCCTTTAACACATCTTCCATACCCCTCGGCTTCACCCAATCCATGTGTTGTGATGCCAAAATATTGTGCCACAGTAAACGAGCAGCATCACAATGGAGATACAAGTGATCAATCATCTTCCCGTCCCTCCGACACATATAACACCACTCTGTAATATAAAAACCTCTTGTTCGTAGATTATACATCGTTAACACCTGTCCCCTGACCACCGTCCAAAGTAAGAATGCAACCCGTGGAGGCAATTTACATTTCCACACCAATTTCCAGGGGAATGAACTCTGCACAAGACCCAATAAAGATCTAAAATAAGTGTCAACTGAGAAAATCCCATCCCGTGTCAATCTTCACCTAGTACAGTCTGCCTCTCATGTCCTGATGCGGACCTCATACAAAGAAGTCAAAAATAGCGCATAATCGTCTAATTCCCAATCCTGTAATCCCCGACCAAAAAAAATATTCCAACTGATTCTCCCATTATGTATATCTAAGACATCACTCACCGTAGCAGACAATGTCAACACAATACGAGATAAAGAGGAAAATTTCACCTTTAGCGGTTGTTCTCCACACCAACAATCATCCCCAAAATTGATGGTAGTACCATCCCCCACTGCAAAAGTCAATCTATCTTGAAAATCACTCCACCTTTGTTGGATATATCGCCATAAGCTCACCCCGTAAGAATCACGATTCTCACCTGAGCACCATCCTCCCTCCATGACACCATATTTTGCCCCTATTATTTCTCTCCAAAAACTCTCCCTCTCCACACCGAATCGCCACAACCACTTGTCCAACAAGGCCTTATTAAACAGTACGATGCTCCTCAATCCAAGACCCCCTAACCTCATGGGAGAACAAACTACACCCCAATTAACCAAATGTAATTTCCTCTCCTCCCCTAAACCTCCCCAAAGAAACTCCATTTGGATCCTTTCTAACCTTTTTGCCACTACAACAAGGATAGGAAACAATGATAAGAAATAAGTAGGGAGATTCGACAATGTGGACTTTATGAGAGTAAGACGACCGCCCTTTAAGAGGTACATACGATTCCAACCCGCTAGCCTTCTCTCCATCTTTTCTATGCTACTGTTCCAAATTTGTTTACTCTTAAACCATGCTCCTAAAGGAAGACCAAGATATGTCATAGGCAGTTCTGCAACCCAAAATAGCAGCCAAGTCCTCCACATTATTGACCTCTCCCACTTTGATAGCCTCAGATTTTCCCAAATTTATTTTCAATCCAGATATGGCTTCAAAGCACAAGAGCACACGGCGTAGGTTCCTTAATTGCTAAACATCTGCATCACAGAAGATCAATGTATCATCAGCAAATAGTAAATGAGATACTTGCAGCTGAACAACCATAAAGCCCCTTAACAAACCTTCTTCCACAGCCTTCTCAAACATCTTGCTGAAAGCCTCCATTACAATAACAAAAAGTAATGGAGACAAAGGATCCCCTTGCCTCAATCCCCTGCTACTACGAAAATAACCCTCCGGACTGCCGTTCACCATAACTGAAAAAGAAACTGTAGATATAAAAAACTGAATCCAATGACACCACTTATCCCCGAAGCCA
>NW_019237053.1:271925-282168 GCF_002742605.1 Olea europaea var. sylvestris
TCCCCCACCACCTCCTCATTCCACTTTTTTAGATCTCTTTTCAAGGCCTTCAATTTTCAATTCAGCACGTAACTGGGAGATCCCCTGAAATCATATGATGCCCACCAATTCCGTACTTGTTCCCCAAAACCTTCTACTTTAAACCACATTTTCTCAAACCTAAACGGCTTTCTTCTACCATGCCTCACATTCCTAGACAATGCAATAGGGAAATGATCTGAATAGAATCTCCCCAATCTCCTCTTAGTGACTTCTGGGTACTTAGCTTCCCACTCCCCACATACCAGAAATCGATCTATTTGGGATAGGACAGGTTGTTCCTGATTCGATGACCAAGTAAAGTCTACTCCACTCAAAGGCAAGTCCACCAACATGCTCTCCCTGATAAAATCTGAAAAGTCCTCTATAGCCCTGTTAATCTCCCACCACTCGACCTTTCAGTAGGAAACCTAACCACATTAAAATCTCCCCCAATACATTTAGGAATATTCCACCATGTCATCATCCCCGTCAATTCATCCCACAATTCACCTCTATTCCCATCAACATTAGGCCCGTAGACTCCTATAAACATCCAATGAAAATTATCCCCGATATTTCTTAATGAGAGTGATAAAGAAAATAGCCCTTCACTAACCTCCTCCATCTTAAGCACTTTGGTGTCCCACATTACTAGCATTCCTCCTGAAGCCCTCGATGACCCTACAAACTGATACTCTGCATGTTGTCCCCCCCATATGCTATTCACAACCTCCCTTGAAACGATCTCCAATTTTGTTTCTTGTAAACATACAAGATCAGCCCTCCATCACCTTAGTAGATTTCGAACCCCTAACATTTTTTCAGCTTCATTAAGCCCCCTTACGTTCCAACTAATAATATTTGGAGTCATTTTAACACTTCATCATCCCTCCCCATCAAACCTTTCCTTGATTCACAACCCTTGACATCGTAATTACTCGAACATTCGATCCGTTTAAGCTCGCGATCACCCTTTCTTCTTGTCTTACATCCTGATGTACCCATCTCTTGTCTCCTATTAGCCTCAAACTCCTCAAATAATTGCATGAGCTTATTTTCATACCCATCACGGGATACACCTACCATCTTGCTAAAATCTGGAATTTTCTTTAGAACCCAATTTGACGGTGGAGGTCTGGCGTCAAGTGCGCTAACTTTCGCTACATCTCCAACAAAAATAGGATCATAGTCGTGTCCAACCTCATCCTCCCCCTCTACCTCCATGTTTGTTACCCCCTTCTTGGCTCCACCTACGCACACCACCAAAGCATTATCATTCCCAAGATCCCCTTCTTTCGGCGACTTAGGATGTCTCTCCTACAGTAGGTATTCACTACCGTGACTGCTGAGTCGGTCCTCCCTTGCTGATCTTCAATTGCCGAAACTAAATTTTCTACCAATACAGTTCTGATATTTTGCTCACGATCCGGCAATGACCTTGTTGCTTCCAATATCTCAGAATCCACAATCGTGTCCCCTTTTTTAGCCCAAGGTTCCGTCTCTCGATATGTCTCAACCATTGGGTCCCTATCTGTTCCTTCCATGTCTCCCCAATCTCCGTCACCAGAGAAAGTCACCACTTCAGTCCGTTGCTGAGACTCGCCACTGGGCTTAACCATCCCCTGCTTATCCTTAGTTTGTGCCCGTGTCGACGATAGCTCCTTGGAGTCCAAAATAGCTACTTGATTTCCATAGGTGAAAGACTTATCCAATTTCATTCCACACTCATGGCAATACATCTTTTTGGATTCCACTATGGATCCACCTCCCACAGCATTAATCAATTCATCCAATTCCACTTTCAAAACCTGTATGTGAGCTATTAATTCGGCATTAGGATAACATCTCTGATTATCATCACTTGCCTTATGCACCAATGCTCACTGATCGGCATTTTGCGATGCCCAGATGTTTGTTGTGACTCCGGCATAAGTCATCCCTTTTCGGTTCCTTTCTTCCTCTGTTCGATGCTTAACCTTATCTCTGGAAACAAAGGAATCAATAACTGCTTGGAACACTCGTGAAATTGATGCCTATCCCTCTCCATTCGCACCTTCCGACGCCATCACAATTCCTTTTCTTTGCCGATCCCCATATTGTGCTATCCTCAGAAACCTACCACTCCTGTTTGCACATCATTGTGCCAAGAAAGCTCGAGAAGACTCATTAAACTTAGCAACAAACTCCTCCTTCTTACTGGCCTGCATCAACTTATTCACAATGTTCACCATCCAAACGGCACCAAATCGTCCCATGCAAATTGCATCCGATATCTTTAATCCCCATTTCGATAGCTTAACAGTGTCGGAAGTGTTAACAGACACTACGAACTCCTTCGCCCCAACTCTAAAGTGTGAATTGAAAAACATATCATTAGCTGCATAAGACTGTATTCCATGATTTTGCGCAAACGGGCCAGTTGATGATGGAACCGATGCTCAAAATGGCCTTGGAGCATCGTGAGGGACCCGAGAGGAGGATTTCAGTAACAGCGCGTGGTGCCCGACGGCGCGTTCTCCACGGGCTTGTCCTGTTGGCGTCGGATCGACTTGCAGTGCCTGCCGGACAGGCGCGTGGGGTGGGGAAAAGTTGAAAGTGAAATCCTTCTTCTCCTTCCCTGGATCCAAGTGTCATCCACTGCCTTCGTGAATAGCGTCGCCTGGATCCACCAACCCATCGCCGGTGAGTGCGTCGTCGTGTCTTCCATGTGTCCGATCAATAACGCTAGGGTTTTCGACTGCTGTCGTCGCATGTGATGGAGGTTGGCTACTATTTAGTGGCGTGAGGCTGGTGGGGTTAGGGTTGGGTGTTGGAAAGGGTAATTTGGATCTGACGAGAGATGCCATTTTGGCGCACTATTATACCATTTTTTACTGAATACCAAGCAAGCAACCATGAGTTTTGTGCCGAGTCCAAAGTCTGCACTGTTTTGTGCTGTGGTTAATGTAGATTAATTTTATCATTATAAATTTTAATTTTTTTCGTTCTCTTTTATTTTTATGATTATCTGGGTTTCCAATAATTTGTGCTAGCTGTCTGACAATTCCATCTTTACTACCTGACTTCACGACTTAAGAGTCTCTTGGTACCGCCCTTACACCCCACCCCTATCGATAATCTGAAATTCCTTCCACAGATAATTTTTATGGATTTCGTTTAATTTATTATATTCTTCTTTATTTCCACAATTTACATGTTACAGGTTTCCAACATGTTAATTGTAACAAAATTCAGTTATGGATTGTTAGGTAATTTAATTATGGGAAGACAATGTTGGGTACCTTCATCTACGCAATTTGATATTCTTCAAACCATATTTGATGGAGGAAATCAAAATCCAACAAATATAGAAATTGTACAAATAGGTTCCTACCTATCCTCACATAATCATATTTCTGAAAAAAAATATTCGTGAGTGGTTTAAGAATAGACGTTCTCAATTAGAAAGAGAAAGAAAACAAAGAGAAAGAAAACGAAAGCAGTCCAATAAGAACTATGAAGTGCAACCTCATCGACGTGTGAGAAACTTCAATTTAACATGTTTGTATTTAACGTTAGATTTAATTCTAGTTATCATACCCTTCAACTTTATAAATCTTTTTCTTACAAAATTTCCTTTGAAAATGTTTTTTTATTCTTTCTTTCTTTCTTTTAGGTTATGATAATCATCAGCTTGAATCTCAAATTGATTCATAGAAGGATCAAACTATTGATGTAGTTATTGATGAAAATTGTGTTACTGAAAAACTAAATAAAAATTCTGAGGATAATCATGTTAAACGTCAGTCGGATGTTGATGTTATTGTTGAGTGTGTAGGACAAATTGATAAGGAAAATATCCCTGTTGAACCTTTTATCTTGCCATGTCCTAGAACTTGTATACATTGTGGTGCAAAAAAATTCTGCACAGAAAGTAAGGGCTTTTGTTGTTGTGATGGAAATGTCAAATTACAGTTACATAATATGCCTCCCAAATTTTTTTTTTATTTACGTCTACATCTGAAGAGGCTATTGCTTTTAAGAAAGTTGTTTGTAATTACAACAATCATTTTGCATTCACTTCATTTGGTGTTATGTATGATAGAGAATTGTATAAGAATAATAAAGGTATTTATACTTTCAGGATTCAGGGACAAATATACTATTTTAGAAACTCTCTTGTAC
This sequence comes from Olea europaea var. sylvestris, assembly GCF_002742605.1. Lineage (NCBI taxonomy): Eukaryota > Viridiplantae > Streptophyta > Magnoliopsida > Lamiales > Oleaceae > Olea > Olea europaea. The sequence goes on from NW_019237053.1 coordinate 276,111, forward strand.
TACTAGATTGTCATCCAACATATTTACAACTATACTTCTATGATACTGACAATGAAATTGGTAATAGACTTAATACTTCAGACATGTTTTGTGAATTGACTTTGAGAAAGTTGATGGACATTTTAAACAAAAATCCATATTCTAACTTTTTCAGATTGTTGAGTGAAGTTACTGATCTAGAATCTTATCGAATTTTACCGAGGTGTGATCCAGGTCTTGATCAGAGAACATATAATTTACCAACATCAGAACATGTGGCTGTAGTTTGGGTTGATGATGGCCCATCTGAAAATACTCGAGGTCGGGATTTATTAATTTATGGACATTCGGGTAGTCTGTATAAAATTCAATATTATTATGGTTGTTATGATCCACTTCAATATCCATTACTTTTTTCGTATGGAGAACCTGGATAGCATGAAGGTATTGAAAAGGTAAATGTGAATGTATCCTGACTTCGAATTTGTCAAAATTTAATAGAAATTAATAATCTCCACTCAGCTGAGGAGCTCTTGGAAATAAAAGATAATGGTAAAATCTATTGCTCATAATAATTCATGTTTTATTGACTAAATATATTTATCTTATTATTGATAATAGATGATGAATGAGTTTCATTGATATATGTGTTTATTTTTTTCAGTTTTGAAGAAAAGGAGGAAACGGATGACAGTATCTTGTCGAAAATATTATTGTTATAAGCTCCAAATCAGGTCTGGAAACAATTGTCTTCTTTTACATACAAACAGACTTTTACAGCAATATGTAGTGAATATGTATGTTAAAATTGAAACATCAAGATTGGAGTATTTTCGCAATAACCAAAAAGTTATAAGAGCAGAAGTATATCAGGGAATTGTAGATAGCGTTCAGAATGGTAAGAATAGAGATTATAAAATTGGTAAATCATTGGTGTTGCCTGCTGGTTTTATTGGGGGTCTTAGAAATATGAGAAAAAGATATATGGATGCGATGTCTTTAGTTCAAAGGTATGGAAAACCTGATATGTTTTTGACGATGACATGTAATCCAAATTGGCCTGAAATAAAATGTGAATTGAGACACAATGAAGAAATACAGAATAGGCTAGATTTGTTGGTGCGAATATTTCGGGCCAAGCTTGAACAACTAAAGACAGATTTGGTTAAGAGAAAGTTGTTGGCTCCTATAGCTACATATGTTTATGTCATTGAATTCCAAAAGAGATGATTACCTCATGCTCATTTTCTTCTAATATTTAAACCAAATTTTAAGATTAGAAATTCTTTATAAGTTGATGAAATGGTTTCATGTGAAATACCAAACAAAAATAAATACCCTCATTTACATTCAGCTATTGCAAAACATATGATACATGGTCCTTGTAGGCAATTGAATTGAAAGAATGTTTGCATCAAGAAAATGATGCATGTAAAAATAAATACCCAAGAGAATTTGTCCAATATACTTCATTAAGTAATTATTCCTATCCGTATTACAAACGCCCTAATGATGGTGTAATTGTTAAAGTAAGAGGCTGTATGTTGGACAATAGATGGGTTGTGCCATACAATCCTTACATTCTAGCTAAATACAATTGTCATATTAATGTAGAGGTATGCTCTTCTGTTAAAACTATTAAATATCTATACAAGTACGTATACAAGGGTCACGACCGTATCCATTTTACTGTAAATAAAGAATCAAAATGGCTAGATGGATTTTCACACTTGAAGCTATGTGGAGGATATTTAGTTTTGATTTATTCGAATGTCTCCTGCAGTTATTTGTTTACAGTTGCATACTGAAGATACTCAAATGGTTACATATAATGAAAGTGATGATTTATCAAAAGTTATAAATAGAGAGTTTATTCATCGAACAATGTTAACTGAATTCTTTAAGATGAATATTTCAGATGAAAAGGTAAGAACTCTCCTGTACAAAGAATTTCCCACATATTTTGTCTAGAATGCATCTGTGCGAATTTGGACTCTTAAAAAAAAGAAAGATGTTATTGGTAGAATAGCGACTGCTAATCCATCCGACGGTGAACAATATTTTTTGAGAGTTTTACTAAATCATATTAAATGGCCAAAATCTTTTAAAAATTTAAGAACTGTCAATGGTGTCATTTTATCTACTTATCGTGAGGTAGCGATTTTATATGGTCTTCTTAATGGAAATAACTATTCTGAGACTTGTTTAACTGGAGCAGTTGTTTACCAAATGCCCATATTATTGCGTCGACTATTTGCTAATGTGTTGACTCTGTGTTGTCCTGCAAATCCAAGAAATTTATGGGATAAATTCAAGGGTTTTATGATGGAAGATTATTTACATAACGGTATATCACAACAGAATGCTGAGATGAGAGCTTTGCATTGTATAAATTCTTTCTTGGAAGGTGTTGGTAAAAATGTGACTGATTTTGGCTTGGTAGATTTCGATTTGAATGTGACTGATGATGATAGCTTTCAAACCATGATTGTTGAAGAAGCGACAAATATTGATGTTGAGTCAGACATACATTATGCTATAAGTCTAAATAAAGAGAAACAAAATGCGTATGATATAATTTTGGATTGTGTTTTGAATGATAAGAATAAAATATTTTTTATTGATGGCCTAGGTGAATCTGAAAAAACATACTTATACAAGGCGTTACTTGCTGCTGTAAGATCACGAAATCTTATTGCACTAGCAACAGTATCATCTGGTGTAGCTGCGTCTTTATTACCGGCTGGTCGGACATGACATTCACTGAAATATCGTAGTTCGACCCAATCAACACCTAGAGGGGGTAAATAGGTGTTTATGCGGAATTTTCTTTTTCAATCAATTAATAATTGCAACACGTCACAAATATTAATTTGTCCAGATCACTTCACATGCTTTACTATCCTATGTTTGAATACCTGTAATAAATTAATAGCAGAAAAGTAAATAACACAATTGTTTGTTGACGGAGAAACCCCAAGGTGGGTAAAACTCCAGGCCCAAGACAGTAGGAATCCACTATAAACGAAAATACAACTTACAATCTGCCAGACTCAACCTACACTGGTTTTTCTGACCTCCTGACTGTAATTTTCTCAAAGCCTTCCTGGAATGCGTGATCCTGCACCAACTCTCGGCTCCTAGCCCTCCTGGATTGCGTGCTACACCAATTTTCGGCTCTTGATTTCGTCTATCTTCTGTGGATTCAAGAGAATCGCCTGTTCTCTAACGATCGGGACTCCGATCTCCTTCCTTAATTTCCAAGAATCAACAAAAGCACTGAAAGGTTGTGTTGTGGTGTTTTATGAATGTAGATTTGATATTTTTAGGTGATTGCCCTAATCAAATGTGGGATTGAATGAATGAATCAAGTGTAGAGAGTTTTTTTATTTCAATCTTTAAGACAGCCGTATGAAAATCGGCGCAATTTAATTTATATGAAGTGTATTGGGACATTTGGGTTGGGTCAAAATGTCGAAAATAGAAAAATAGGGTTTTCTAGGTAACACCGCCGCTCGAGGGAAAAGCGAGTGATACTGTTTCGCTCGAGCGAAGTGGGGACGAGAAGCGAGCGATGACCTTTCTGTTTTTGTCGCTCGAGTGACCACTTGGCGAGCAGCTAGCGAAACTTGAACAACACATCTTACCCTACTTCATAGCTCGAACCCTAACATACTTTGACAAAATTGTAACTTAGTCCCTCATCTTTTACACATGTACAAATTGACCCCAAACTTTTGAACATTTTCAATTTTACCTTTTTGTACACAGAATAGCCAACACAAAATCTAAAAAACTCCCCCTTTGGCATTCTGTGACAAAACCAAATTACAATAGCACGAACTACAATGACAGCCCAACACACTGACTCAACTGACTATTGCCTTGTCTTCTTTCAACCTATTTTCTGAAATCACAACTCACATACCCAGTGTAAAAGCACGAGAAACAGTAATATAAGTTATCATAATAAAGACAAACAGTCATGAATAGCCATAATATTGTGCCAATATGCTAGATTAAGATACAATATCAATGTAAGTCAAATCATCCAAAATATACATCAATATTGCAAAAACATCAAAATTTAATCTAGCGAAAATAGCAAAATTGCAGTATCAATCATTACAGTAGCAAAATTGCAGTATCAATCATTACAATTCCCAATGCTGCTCCCCCTTTTTCTCACAAATGGCAATGGGAACCCTAAGCAACAAAGCATGACCATCATCTCCGTCATCCACGTCCTTAATATCATTAGCTTCAGACTCATAATCCCAGTGCTCACGCATCCACCGAATACCGCGCTGAACAAGAGCAATAGCCCCCCCATAATGTAGCAAACTCTGCAGTATGACGCTTGGAAGCAGCTCGTAACTGAGTAATGTCGGCCATTATGTGGGCCTGCTGCTCAATGAGAATCGACATCTGACCCATAAGCGCGACAGTGGGGTCAACAGGAGCAGTAGTCGGAGTAGATGGGGTGGGTGGTGGAACAGAAGTGGAAGAAGATGGAATATCGAAAGCGGACGGAGGAACATCTAAAGGAAGTGGAGAAATAGCGGAGAGATCAGCGAGTAAATCACCTAAAGGATCAATAGCCACGTCAGGTCAACAGGCTCAGCAAGAGCAGATGCAGAAGCAGAAGAGGTGACATGTGACCTACTTTAAGAGATGGTAGTGTGCCCTATGGGACGAAGAGCTCGCCGTGACACCCCATCGAGAAATGAAGCCCCAAGTGATGTTACCAAGCAGGGAATCAAGCAAGCATAGGAAAGACCAATTTGATGATCGGGAAATCGAAAAGTACGCAGAATGTGCTGGCAAATGAAAGTGGGTAGGTTAATCGAATCCCCATGTAGCAGAGAATAGAGAAATCTCGCCTTCTCCATAGGTAGGGAAGAAGTGTGAGAGACCGATCACAGATTTGTACACACAATGCACAACAAAATCTGTCGATCAGTGGGGAGCGAACCAGTGCGGATCGCCTCAGGCCCACATCCCAATGGACTATTAAACAGGGTGGACCGAACAAGAGAGTCGGTCGGAATAGAATCAGCTGAGAGATATGGGTAAACGGGGTGAATGACCCGGGGAACATGTATGGAACTGGAAATAACATCTAGTGAAATCCTAAGTGTCTGACCCCGAAGGAACACCCTAAAGGACGACCCATTAATGTCATGAATGTTCGCATAAAACTCCTGAACAAAGAGACTAGGCGAGGGATTTAAACCTATCAGTAAAGATTCCCAACCCCCCGAGGTGAAAATGGTAGCTAAATCGGTAGTAAGTTAGATAGGGTGACCTCACGCTCAACTAAGATAGGACGCAGTGAAAACTAACTCCCAAACACTTCCTGTGCAGTAGAAAAAATAAACTTTGACCGACTAAATGATGTTGAACCACTAGCTGGCAGAGCTGTAGTGCAAGCCCTCTTAAGTGCCATCTGAAAAATGATATGTGGAATGGACATCAAGACCCATAGATTGCCAAGAAATGGAAATGCATGAACGTTCGTGATCCAATGCTCAAATATATACAGGCACGTAGAACGATGTAAGGGAAGTGCAATAGTAGCAAGCATATAAGACCAACTAAACACATGACACAGCAGCCGTAAGACAATATATAAATATAGGTGACGTGACCTAGACGTAAGGAGTAATGGCCATAGGACGAAAGGGGACACACTGCAGGGCATGAGACCAAGAACAGAAACAATATAGCAGTGACATGAGAACACCAAAATGGTAAAACATCACTTACATATGCAACCAGTACCACATAGTCACGCATAACGTGGTTGAAACAAAACATCGAACACGTGATGGGCATGAAGAATGCATATTAGTTTTGCTCCAATTCAAGTCAATTAAAAAACACAACGAGCATCCCCAACCAACCCAACGACCCAGCATCTAGAAAAACTCCCAACTACGTGCAGCAATAACCATAATGAACGGCTCACAAATAAGGCATTCAATGAGCACAAAAAAATGAAGTTCAAATGCACAAAATTAAGCTTAAAGCAAGGAAGTCACAATCCACACTCCAACATGCACAAAGAATGAAGTAA
>NW_019237053.1:284886-288541 GCF_002742605.1 Olea europaea var. sylvestris
GGTTCAATCTGGGATACATAGCTAGTATATGTTAGTTTATTTAGAACTCTCTTTCGTAACCTCATACCTTCATCTAAATTCCCAATGATGTTAACCTTAGGATGATTAGATTTGACCCTGGAAGATGGTTCTCTAGGAAGCTTAGATTGATCACAATTTGGTAGACTCTGATCAGAGATGTCTACACCTTCAGAGAAGCATGGAGATTTTGGAATTGATTGCTCTTTATTTTCAGCAGTGGCTCCTTGATCATCACATAGATCTTCTACATCTAGCCCATTTTCAGCACTCCCCCCTCAGTGAAGGCATCATCAACAACAACATTTACAGATTCCATGATACTAAACTCGGTAGGCTCTACTGTTCTTAGAATATCCTAGAAAAACCCCATCATCACTTTTGGAATCAAACTTGTCGAGATTTTCTCTATCCTTCAAAATGTAACACTTGCTGCCAAACACACGAAAGTATTTAACAATAGGCTTCTTGCCCTTCCAGATCTCATGGGGAGTCTTGTCTGTTTTCGGTCTCAGAGGCATACCCTATTTACTATGTAGCAGGCGGTTTTAATGGCTTCACCCCAGAAATGCATTGCTAGATCTTTGTCATGAAGCATGGCCCTAGCCATTCCTTGAAGTACTCTATTCTTTCTCTCAACAACTCCATTTTGTTGTGGAGTGATTGGTGAGGAGAACTCATGCTTAATCCCTTCCTCCAAATAGAAGTTTTCAAGATTGAAGTTTTCAAATTCTTTCCCTTGATCACTTCGAACCCTAGAAATGGAAGGATTTTGTTCAATTTTGAGTCTTTCACGTAAGGACTTAACCAAATCACCCATCTCAGATTTTTCTCTTAACAGTTCAATCCAAGTGTATCTGGAAAAGTCATCTATGACAACCAGCCTCCTAGGCTCTCCACTCTAGATGGTCCCATTAAATTCATATGGAGAAGCTCTAAGGGTCTATTTGTCAAGATTTTCGAGTTTTGCTTATGGTTTATCCTGAGTTGCTTTCCTTGTTGACACAGCTTGCACACATCATTTTCACTTTGATCAATTTTAGGTAACCATCGACAATCTTCTTTTTGACCAATTTAGACAGACTTTTGTAATTAACATGACCGAGCCTTTGATGCTAAAGTTCAGACATATCAATTTTAGCACTACTACACACATAGTTCGAGTTTGGGAGAACTTTATAATAGTTATAAGATGTTCTAACACCTTTAAGAACCACACCACCTGAAGGGTCATAAACAGTGCATCTCTTTTGGAAAAAACTCACTTCATAGTCAATATCACAGATTTAACTAATGCTCAACAAGTTGGACTTAAGACCCTCTACATAAAGCACATTAAATATTGTAGGAAGTCCAGAATGGTGATAGAGCCTTTATCTCGGATGGGTGTCATAGCTCCATCCCCAAAGGTAACTACACCACCGTTGCAATCATCAAAGGTAGAGAATAAGGCCTTGTTACCACACATGTGTCTAGAACAAGCACTATCAAGATACCACATACATGTATTTTGAGCCTTATACGCTACATGAGCAACAAAACATTTTAGATTCTCACCATACTCACCCACATCAGATTTCTTTACCCAAACTTTTTTAGAGGTCGAGGTGATCCTAGTCAACCTTGTTACCATCTCAGTTAAGTGACTAACCTGATTTGAAATGAAGTTTACTTGACTAGGGATATCCTGACTTCTATTCCTATTTGCTAGCTTTCGACACCTAGGTCTCGTGTGACCTAAAGCATTGCAGTGATGACAAGTGGGTATGAACCAAGGTTCAGATGCACGTGAGTGTTAATCCTGAAATTTAGGTGTAGAAATCTTACGGGCTCTAATGGCCTTCAGTTCAGTAACATTCTTGCCTTTGGATTCTGAATTGGTTGAAACATTAGATATGTTGGAAGCGGGGACAAATGTGGTCTTGGACGAATTAGACACATTGCAATCACTCTTTACAAATCATAGACCTTGCCTATTTCCAGCTGGTTTGTTCATTCCTAACAGATCGTCTAGTTTCTTTGTTCCACTCATAAACGACTGCAGTTGAGTACTGGATTTCTCTAACTCATAAGTCAGTGTCTTAACCCTGTCATCTAATTTCTCATTGACACACTTCAACTCACTGAGATTTTTAGATGAGACTTGAAGATCATTAGTGATTTTCTCCTCCTCTCTCTCAAGCTCATCTACCTTCTTAAATAAGGCTTTATTTACCTTTTTTATCTTGAGACTTTCCTTAAACAGAAGTTGATAAGCCTCACGTATATCCGTCTCATCCTCAAAATCATCATGGGACTTGTTACTCTCTACCTCCTCTTCAACCTTCTCACTCTCCTTATCTGACTCACTCTTGACAGTAGATACAAAAGCCATTTAACCCTTTTCATTTTCACTGCTTGGAGAATCACTTTGATCACTTGAGTTAGAATCATCATTAGTCAAGGACACAGCTAATGCCTTGCTCCTTCCCTTATTTAGATTTTTCTTAAAGTTAGGATATTCATTCCTATAGTGCCGAAATCCCTGACACTTATGACACCTAACCACTTGAGATTTCTTACCAGTGTTCCTAGCAGTTGATTTATCATTCTTCTCTCTTAGGAATTTACTAGGGGCTCTTCTCTTTTTGTCTTGGGCCCATTTCTTGCCCTTTAAGGCTTTCTGAAATTTCTTTACAAAGTAGACAATCTTCTCATCTCTAAGAATTTCCATGTCAGATGACTTAGACTCATCTTCCCTAACGGTGTTAGAGGTTATGAACTTGTTTTTCCTCAGTTGTGAAATGGTGAGTTCATAGGTTTGAAGGGATCCTACAAGTTCTTCTATCTTAACTGTGTCCAAGTCCTTGCTTTCTTCAATAGCGGCAACTTTAGGCCTAAATCTCTCGAGTAAGGACCTAAGAACCTTCCTCACAATTTTGGACTCAGGAATCCTCTCACCTAGATTGAAACTAGAGTTAACAATGTCATTCAATTTGACATAGAACTCATCAAAAGACTCATCATCCTTCATCTTAATTTCTTCAAACCTTGAGGCCAACATTTGCAACTTAGAATTTTTCACAGTTTTAGTTCCCTCATGCGTTGTCTCTAGAATGTCTCATACCTCTTTAGCAGTTTCACACATTGACACTCTCCTAAACTCTTCAGGAGACACAGACATAAATAATGCATGGAGACCTTTACTATTCCAGTTGCAATAAGCCAATTCATCCTTAGTCCAAAGGGAAATGTCAATTGGGGTTACAACACTAGAAACAGTTGTGGAAGGAGGTTTCCAACCATTTTGTACACTCACCCAGACAAGTTCATCTAGGGACTTAAGAAAAGCACGCATTCTAACCTTCCAATAGGCATAGTTGCTTCCGTCAAAATATGGAGGCACAGACAGTGATTGACTCATCTAGACAACTATGGGCCAGGACTCGAGATTTGGCTCTGATACCACTTGAAATATCGTAGTTCGACCCAATCAACACCTAGAGAGGGGGTAAATAGGTGTTTATGCGGAATTTTCTTTTTCAATCAATTAATAATTGCAACACGTCACAAATATTAATTTGTCCAGATCAGTTCATATGATTTACTGTCCTATGTTTAAATACCGGTAATAAATTAATAGCAGAAAAGTAAATAA
>NW_019237053.1:291189-309177 GCF_002742605.1 Olea europaea var. sylvestris
GGAAAGGGGGCCACAATCACATGTGAAGATTTGAGGGGATACCTACAGTGGTTATCAGAGTGGGGAATTGTTGGCTTAAAAATTGAAAAAGACAATACCATTTCGCTGATGAACAAAACCAATTACTCCTCCTCCCATGTTGTTACGGGTTTTAGTTCAAGAGTGGGTTGAGGTGTATTTTTGATGGACTTGTTTTCATTTAAAGGGAGAAATTGACAAGGAAAATATTCACAGCTTGTTAACGACGAAATGCTTGATGAAGTATTGTCAATTTATGTATATTGACTGTATTTTGTAATGTATGTGACTAGATCGTGGTTAACGGTGACTATTTGTGACTGATTTATGTAAGCTATTATTGTTTGTGACCATGTCTGTGTTCGGATTTTATTTTATTTTTTTCTTTCGTACATTCAGATAAAATTGAATAAGAGATTAAGAAGTTTCAAACTTGAAAAATATAGCTCCATGAACAAAAGCTCCTGTCATGATGAATCCTGCAAACTTTCTAAAAGAGGAGGACGGGTTATTCACATTTCATTTGATGGTCAGAGGCGAATTGAAAGTTAAGCAGTGGGAATTCTAAAGATTCTATAGGGTAAAAACTTCTTTCGAGGAATGGGCCAGACCGGGTCATTCAATATATATATATATATATATATATATATATATATATATATATATATATATTGTCCAATTAGATTCCTTTTTTTTCTCATTATAATTATTGACATGGGAAGAAATGAAGAAAATTAGAGATACAATCAAATATTTGTGACTAATCCCCCATTTTTTTCCCTCTTTTTTTCCCTTTTTAGAATAAGGGAGGAGGTCAGTGAAATCTTTATACTTAAAAAACTTATTCAAGTAGTCATTTATTTGGGACCTCTCAAACTTTTCTGGTTCGTCCCAACATTCCTCACTTGTCCGATTGTTGTTGAGCAGTTATATTTTTTGAATGAAAGGAAAAAAAAAAGAGCAAATAAAATTTAATTCTTTTAGATACTTTATTTAAAAAACTTCTTAACTGCGATTATTTGTGACCAAGTCTCTATTAATAGTGACATGTGTTAACAACATCTGTTAACAATAAATGTACGTGACAAAATCTGTTTACATTTAAATGTTTGTGACCATTTTATATATTGACTGTGACCATCTGTGATCAAGTTTGTGTTAATGTTGATCGATTATGACCAGTAATGTGTTGAACGTGACCAAATAATTGATCACAAACAAATCGTATGTCACAATCACATATTTTTAGATTACAATTTTATTGGTCACAAGTTATTTAACGATTACAATTTATCAAATTAATTACTCATGAATTATTTTTGGGCATAAATTACAAATTTTAGAGATCACTGCTAATTTCAAGATCATAAATTATTAAATTAATTGGTCTCAAGCAGTTCTTCTTTACATCTTAAATAAAGAGGGAAAGGGACGCATAATTACTCAACAACGTTTTCACATTCAAGTCATTAAAAGAGCCGGAACCATGTGATAAAAAACTAGTAATCAAGAATTCAAAAGAATTAGATTCTAAAAAGTCTAGTTTCAAATCCTACTGATCCCACATTTTGCACCACGGATGCAAGATCCCTACTCTGATCCACGGACATTAGGCCAACTCTTGCCACTATTGCTGCCTCTGCCCTAGCTTCCCAACTCCCAATTTGCCACTAGTTGTGCCCAGAAAGCAAACAACACCCCCAATGACACTAATGGATTTCGAATTAGTAGATAAAGAAGTGACCGGTTCATTTTTCTTCCCATCAAATCCACTTAATTCACCACCTATACAGCCTTCCAACCCCTTGCTACCTGCCACTACTATCTATACTTCCTCCCAACCCCTCACTGCCACCGTCATCAATAATTTGTCCAAACCCATTTGAGCCTCCATCATGCATACATCATCCAATTTTCCTTGTGCCACCTCCTTCAATATTTCCTCCAATTCTCCCTACACCTTTACCACCATGTTTCAACCTCCCACCAGTAATAATTAGGTTTAACTCCATCTCCACCACTACTCTTACCATTATTTCCATTTATTCCTCTCCCTCCATTTTCCTTCCTACCCACACCCGCCTCCTTCAATATTTTCTTCAATGTTACAATATTAGCTGAGGAAAGGTAGTGTTCCATTATCCATGATAGGGTAGAGATATGAGAGATATTGCTGCTTCTCAGACCGGTAGTCCTCGTATTGCTTCTCCATTTTGTGGCGACAGTGTTTCGGGGTCTTGGGAATGGGGGCGTCAGAGAAAAGGCTATTGATGATGGCCTCCACTGCATCCCAATCCGCCGTGCACAAATCCCCTTTCCAGAGAGCGCACCACCTCTCGTGATAGGCGTCAATCAAAGTCGGCGTCTCTTTTAGGTGCAGCATGGCAGAGGAAATCTCTAGGGATATTTTTCCACCATTTCGGTGGTGGCCACTCGTACAATGCTGATGCTGTTGTTGGAGAACAGATTTGGGCACTGTGTGTATGGGCGTACGTGTTTGAGAAGGACGTAGTAGTAGGAGACTTTTCAACAAGAATAAGGTTTCTTGTACATTGTTTGATTGACGTGGAGTTCGAGACTTTCTCACATGTGAAAAGATTTGATTTGATATTTTTATATTAATCTTTATTAATTAATTAAATAATTATTAATTATCACATGATTTATGAATTTAAAACTAATCCTGAATAGTATAATTAAGATATAGGGTTTTGGGTAATTTTCTCATGTATGTATATATTAGGGCCAGGCTGTTTCATTGTGTATTTTCAAGGTCCTGTTGACTTAGAGTTGTAAGAATGAACTGGATTATGTTTGGATCAATATTTATAAAATCAAATTATAATATGGACTAAAGATTGGGCTTTGTATCTCAATTAAACCTTTTCATCTTTCCATGTGAAGAGACTTTTAATCAAAACTAGTTTTCCACCAGCTCAATGTACCGATTATGTCATTTTTTAGATAATATTAAGTTATTAACATGTCAAAATATCTATTATGTTCTCTCAATAAATCTACAAATTTGATTAATGGTTTAAAATGATAAATAGAAATATAATTTTCATATATGACACACTTTTGACATTAAAAAAATTAAAAGTTTATTAGGAAATTTTTTAAATGACGTCAAAAATTTTATTAAATTATTTAAAAAATTAATTGATCGAGAGGAAAAAGTAAAAATAAGAAAATTTTTTATAAAAACGATCAAATTTCTTTAATATATAAAAAAAAAATTTAGATGTTAAAATATCAAGATGAAAAATTAGTTGGCCTCAAATTTTGTGTTGTTATAATTGAAATGTATTTTCTGGGGATATGATAAATGTTCCATTGATGCATGGATTAAAAATTCAAATTATTGGAGCTCATAATTTATATATCAAACATTATTTTACATATAAAGGACTATTTGATGATAACTACATTCAATATAATTAAATCGTGTAATTAATCGAATCTTTTTTTTATTGTTCAATATCCAATTGATTTAATGAATTTTTTTATTTACGTATAATATTATTTTATGGAAGATTTTGCGATTGAAAATAAAAGAGAGAAAAATGAGAAAAAAAATTAATGGAGTCAAACACAAGCTGAGTCACAGTATAATATTTTGTCACTTAAATGGGGTTGAGATTTTTATTTAATCACCCAATTTTGATATATATGAATTTAATTCTCCAAAATTTATATACATCTAAAATATTCAATATTTTCAAATAAATTAATCGATATTTTTTTGATTAGGTATTAAATTTTTTCAATATTGTGTTAAGTTTTACTTTGATTTATCGCAACTACTTTTAGGAAATAAACAATGTACATGATTTAATATACTTAGTGTCACGTTATATAAGGGTAAAATATATATGTATAAAAAATATATCAATCACCAAAGAAAAAAAGGAAATTATATTGAGATAATTATCGCGAAAAAATAATAAATATTCATAAAATAATTGATTTTTTAAAAGAAAAAAGGACGAGTTATACGCATTTTTTAACACACACGTTTGATATACGTTTAACTATTTTCGATATTCATTTAAATCATTCGATATATCTATTATATAGTTTTCGAAATGAATTTCGAGAGAATATAGAAGATTTATGATAGATTTATATATAAAAAAAAAAGAAACTAAATAAATCACCTAGTGAAAAAAAAAAGAAAAAAATTTGACAAAAAAAAAAATCAATCATCCAATAAAAGAAAAAATTTGACACTGAGCATCATCTAAAAATAAAAGTGCTCAACGGAGCAACTCCGTGCATCATGGAGCATTTGCTCCGTGATGCACGAAGCAAATTACTCCTAGGTGCCTGCTCCTGGCATCCAGGATGCCAGGAGCAAAATTGCTCCGGGCATCATGGAGCAATTTTGCTCCAAGTAGGAATTTTTATTTTATTTTATTTTTTGATTTTGTTTTTTTTTCATTGGGTAATTTATTTAGTTTTTTATAAATATCTGCCATAAATCTTCTATTTTCTTTCGAAGCTCATTTCCAAAATTATGTCATAAACACATTGAATGATCTAAATAAATATCGAAAATAGTTAAGCATATATCAAACGTGTGTGTTAAAAACTGCATAAAACTCATCTTTTATCTTAAAAAATTAATTAATTATTTCATTAATATTTATTATTTTTTCGCGACAATTTTCTTAATATAATTTATATCATTTTCTTAAAAAAAATATTATGTGGTATAACGTAAACTTTTTTTTTTAATGTAAAAACTCAAAATACGACCTGAATGAACAATAATTGGAATATTGCCTCTTTTATTTTATTGTAGTAGGGATAATAGAAATAAATAATAGGAAATGAACATAGAGCTACAGTAAATTACTTATTTAAGTCAATAATGGAAAGTAATAAAGTGATCTCATTAATTTCGTTTCTGTGGATGAACAGTAGAAATAATTAAAGCCTCTTTTCAATGGAAATAATGTTGAACAAGTTTGACTACAATAAGGAACCAGTTTAGTGTGAAAGCTTTGCCTCAAGATGAATAGTAATATTGGCATCCTCTCTTTTAAGGTAAAAGGGATTTGATTTATGGAAATTTCATAACCACAAATATTTAAGAATACAATTTCAAATTTAACAAGCTTGTGAAAAAAATTAAAACTAAGTGCTAACATTTGTGACCAGTGATAAATATTGTGACCGACAATTGAAATTAATAGGTCATAGTCACAAATACAACACAATTTATAGGTTACGGTCATATACCAAAACAGAAATCACAAGGTCACAGTCACATATCACATAATTTATGAGTCACAATTAAATATTAAGTCACAAATTATACAATTAATAGGTCATAAATCATATATTAGTCACAAATTATATAATTATCTGATCATAGTCATTATCCTCCTATCCTTACCCCCACCATCGCACATTTGCTTTGTTTTCAGCTTCAATGGAACGACAACAGAATCACCTACGAATGTTGCCAGCACTATTGCTGCCATTTTCTCCTCCTCTTCTTCAATACTCATACCATCTCTACTATCGACACCGCCAACGTTCACTTCTTATCGATAAGATTTGTTAATGTTTGGGACAACGGTTAACAGGCTATCGATAGATGCATTTGAGGGGCAACTGTTTCAGAAAATGGAGCTGGAGTCACGACTAGTGACCTGGGTGAGAGATGTATAGCCATGGGTATGCAATGTTGGTGGGTTTGGATGGTACGGGATCATGGTCCAAAACTAAGGACTTTGTAGCACAGTGTCGACTGGTGACTCTCATAGTTGGAGATCGATTGGATTTTTTTTCATTCCTCTATCTTCTCTAGTTTTTATTCAGTTATAGCGACGCCTGAATCGTCTCCATTCATTGTCAAATGTTTGTAGATCCAATTTTGAAGGTAGCCGGAATTTATTGTCTAGAAATCTAAAGATTTTGATTATGGATTATGCTACATGTATAAATTTTTTTTTACAAACTCTCTTACTCATTACTTACAATGGGGGTGGGAAACACAAGCCGACATTTTTTTAAATTTACATGGGTCCACTAATTTTGTGACAGTGATTATACCATTTCGTCAACAAAATTTTGTACAAATATCTTTATCCTTTTGATTATGGGGAGAGATGTAGTAAATGATAGGTATATTTATTTTTTATGTAAAATATTATTAGTACATGATTTTTGAAATAAAACTTAAAAAGTAGAGTTTGAGGTAATTTTCTCCTCATTTAAACAATTAAAACTTCAATTTTCATCTTTTATGCACATAAATCTTTATTAAAGCCTCGTTTGGTAGCCATTTTTTTCAAAATGTATTTTTCTCTCTCTTCTTTTCGACCACACATTCTTTATTAAAATAATATTACATGTAAATCAAAAAAAATTTCTTATTTTTCAACCACACATTTCACATCAATTTACTATTCTAAAATATATTTTTACATAAAAATACCTATCAAACACTCCCTAAATTAAAATGGTATATCAAAGTGTGACATGTCTTGTACATAGTCTCTTTCCTTTGTTTTTCTGCAAAGCGTGACTATTACGCACCACTCGTAGGCACAAATCATACCTTTTTGCAATATACGTGAGTTTGGTGCTCCAAAACGGCAAAACCAATTAAAAAAGTATCATTTCTAATTGCATCAAATCAGTTTGAATCAGTTTACATGTACAAGAAATTTTTTTATATAAGTTTTACAGATTACACACAACAGTGGGATGAATAATTTATTTTATACAATAAAATATTCACATGAAGCCACCCCAATGTGAGGGTCCTATAGAACTTCTATGAATTTATTTCCTCTACATAGGAAATAATACAATCAGTTTTCTTAATCAACGTTAGATTCCATTAATTGTTGGAGACATTGATTAGTCAAATCACCATATTCACATCAAATTAATTTTTCTCCCCCATTCATGAAGGATTAAGGTGGTTGTACAGCCTCCTCACACATGAGGGGGCCCACCATTAATAATAAAAATAGTGGGCCCCCTCATGTGTGAGGGGGCTGTAGCATGATGTACAGGAAGTATTATTTTTCGGGGTTTGTAATGATTTTTCAATCTTTTTCGGGGTTGGATCGATTGGTTGAAAGGCCTGAAAGAGAAGAAATCGGAATCCCGAAAGGAATGAAACGGAGCTAGACATGTATGGAAGGGTGGGTCGTTAGGATGAAAATTTATTGGAACATAAAAATATCAAGTATCAGATTTGAAGAGGGTTTTGAAGGAGAAGATAGACAGAAGCAGACAATATAAAAGTCTGGAATTTTAGTTTTAAGAGAACTTATCGTCTTCTCTCTTTTCATTTTTTCGAAATCAGTCTATGTGGTATCTTCAAATGTAATTATGTGTTCTCGTTATGAATTAATTCTATTAGTTAGGGCAATAATGTAACCTAATTTTTAACAATTTAATTTCAATTATGATCTTTTGAGTCTTTTGACTTCAAGTACAATATAATGTTGAGTCTTATCGAGCAGTGATACATTCACTCTTAAATCTTAATAATGAAAACTATTAATTTGAATAAAAATAGATATACTTTTAAGATTTTTGAGAAATTCTAATGTTGATTGAGAAAAGTAGTGTATACATTCTCCTTGTGTATAGGGAATAAAAAGTAGTGTAACAATTTAAAACCCACAATTTATTCCCATGTAGCCATTTCCTTTTCCTTTCACTAACATGGCGACACGTCCCACTTTTTTGAATTTTTGTATGGCTTTTGTGAAATACATTCCGTACCTATAGCTTTACTCAAATCGAGTAATGCTTATTTGTTAATGCCATTTGGTCTATTGAATTTAATAGTAATACACAGGATTTTAGGTTAACTTTCTAGTTGAATGCTATTAAAAATGAGGGTAATTATTAGAAATTTTTAAAAAACTTTAGCTACGATTTTTGATATTGAGATCTAAGGTCATCTCCAACCATACACCAAAATTTGCACCAAAATTTGGGTCAAACTAAAAATCATCTCCAATCCATTACACCAAAAGTTGTACCAAATGAACAGTGTTTAGTCATTTTTTTCATTTTATTTGTTTTTCATAATTTATATAGCTGGAAAATTATTTACTTATTCGATTTACTACTACATAAATTATTACATACATAATTACATTTTGTTTACAAAAATATGAAATTATTTAATATATTTTAAAAATATAGTACAATTAATAAAAATACCACAACAAAGAAAATATGAATCTCGAACTTATGGTATGAAGAAGTCGACCTAGTGTTTAATTTAATTATCAGAACTCATATATTCATAATTAATGCATTTCGTTTTGATTACTTTTATTTTAATTCGTTCATCTATTATTATTAATTACGCGGTTAAAGTTTATTACAAATGATGATCATCAATATTATTATTATTATTATTAAATAACTACTTGATTATGAATTAAAATTTATGTATGATTTAAAATGACACAAATACCCTTCATATCAATTTGGTCATACACGAAAAAGGGCAAAATAGACTTTTATCACATTTGGTGTAAAATGGTGCAATAGTATTGCACCAGATTTGGTGTTGGGTTGGAGTGGTGTTTTTGGTGAAAAATGGTAAAATTTGGTGGAAAATGGTGGAAGGGTTGAAGTTGCCCCAAGCAATTCAATTGATGATGTACGTTCGATTCAATGAACTAGGAATTTGAAGAAATCACATAAACTTTAAATCCCAAAATAAAATAAAATAAAATAAAATAAAAGAATAAATATTTATACCTCAACGGTTGTTTGATTCAAAGCAGTGTATCTCCATCGTTCTTTCTCCACAAAATCTGCATCAAGAAACCTCGAAACAAATGCCCAGATTCTATACATGTCCTCAAAGTTCGTTAACATCCCGATTGAAATCGTCACCACAGAAATCCCATGTAAATTCTTGTATTTCTTCTTAGATTCCTCCTTTGTACTTCTTGTATCCAATATTTTTTGCTTTTCTTCTTCGTAAATTTCTGCGAACCAGATGTTTGTTAAAATGCCGCGACCAACAGAAATGTTGTTTCGGTCAGCTAGTTTTTGTACTAGAATCGGATCAATTTTTTCTCCTTTCCAGTCATATACATTGAATGCAACTGCTGCCCCTCTGTCTAACTTTATTTTTGGCCCGTAGATTCTAACGAGGTGGAGGCCATTTTCTGAATGTGGGTGCCGAAGAGACATTAATGCGTTTACCAGCCAGTTTACTAGGCACCTTGTTCTACTGCTGATCAGTATTAGGCCTAGGGTATCTGCATGATCCAAACCCCGGCATTCGATTCCTCCTGAGGTGCTACATTCGCGGTTTTTTGATTGTGCTGTTTCAAGGGCTTCATCCAATTCGACGATTTCAGAAACTGATGGTTCTTTCAGCTTCATATGAACTTGTTCGGGAGTTTCTTCGATTTCTTGCTGTGATGTTGATGTTTCATTTTCGGTTTCTGCCCTGGCAAAGGCTAATTGTTCAAATGGTTCATTTGCTGGCAATAGGCTGACGATCCCCAAGCTTGTGGAGGATTTGCATAACTCTGAGACAGTGAATTTCTTAACAAACAGGCAGCAAAATCCAGATGGATTTTCCCCAAAAACCTTGAAAAAGGAGCAAATGAGAAAGTCAGGTTGGAATAGAGAGAGGCCTAATGTTTCCATGTCCTTCGCTCCTAAGGCACAGGCGTCCAGCAAAACATGCCATCCATTTTCCCTTGCCAGGCTCATCCACTGATAAGAGTATCGCGCTCCAGTCATCCTCGACTGAAGAGGAAAAACAAACAAGCCTCGATTCCTTTGCTTACTCTTGTTCACAATTAGTTTTCTCAGCTTCCTGGAATTGACCCTCAAGTTAGGCCATGAGAACACTGCTGATACTGGTCTTGCGCCTTTTTTGTTAGAGCTCTCGACCATCACTTGCACTGCCTCATTCTCATAATCATATACTGTAAGAAGGTTCTGATTAGATTGAAAAGGATAAGAGTCTGCTAGAAGCTTAAATGCCGACGACTGGTTGGCTGTGAAAACCATGTAATAGTCCTCTTCCGAGACATTCATGAATTTCATGATTCTTTTTCGCATCGAGGATTCGAATTCTGATTCTTGGCCACCATATGACAAGAAAGAGCTCAAATTCACCGACTTGTATGAAATGTCAAAGAAGGGCGAGTGCATAGGTCTTGGAGGGGTAGATTTCGAAGAAGAGGCAATTTCAGTCACAAGAATATGTCCTTGCTGCTGGGAGTAGGAGAAAAGACCATGGCCTATGTAATCAAGGCACACACGATTCGAGACCAAGAGATGGTTGTATTCTTGTGCTCGAATATTATCTGCAAGAACGGTACTCGAGTAGTGTGAACATGCATTTTCAAAGCAAGAAAACAATTCTGCGGACGAAGGAAGGGACTCGGGATTAGTAAAATTCCCACTTGGTTGAATAGAGGCAAGTATGGCAGTTGTGAAATCATGTCGAGGACCGATACCAGTGCTCGTTGCCTTACGGGTTGTATTACGAGTCTCTGGCAAGCCAAGCAAAGGATTTGAGCAGCAATTATAGAAACAGGCTCTTGATGCTTCTCTGATACAGTTTGATTCCATTTTTCTTTCTAGTTTTGTCCTCACTCATAATCCTTTCCTTTGTGAATAACCCTTGTTTTAATCCCTTCTATCTTGCAGATTGAAGTTTCATGTATTGAGCTTTAGCCAGGTTGTCTGGTTGGGAACAAAGATTGACCAAGTCATTCATAAATCATAGCGTGTTCTACATTTCTTTTTATTTTTAATTAATATTTTTGTGTAGATTCTGACGTATTTGATCAATCCACCGTTCTTACCATATATGAAGGATTCACCTTTCCCTTTCGGGGAATTTACAAAAATGTCACTTTTTAAGGTGAAAATTTCAAATTATTCTTAATAACACATTTTTAGTAGCATTTAATGTTTGATTTGAAGGAAAAATATTGATTTAATGTGATGATTTAATTTTTATATACAAAACATGGATAAATGTGTATTTTATTGATTAATATGAATTTTTGTTAATAAAAAAAGGTAAAAGAAATTTAAAAAGAAACATAAATTAAAAACCCTAACTTTTCTCTATCTTCTTCATTTTCATTGATCAAGAAGACATTTTTGTTACATTCTTCATCCATTTTGAAAGGTTAGTAATTACAAATTATTTATATTTTACTCTTATAACTTTTTGTTTTGTAAATGTTAAATACAACATTGGCATATTTATTTGAGATTTTTGAAACTATTATGCATTGATTTTTTGGTTTTGGAGTCCTTTACAAAATGTTATTATCACCATTAATGTTTTGAGTAATTTCTTCCAATCAAACCAAACAATGTTTTCATTAAATGTCTCTTTAATGACAAAGTCAATCTGACATTTTCATTTTGTCATTTGATAGCTCAATAGTAATGACCACACTTAATGTGCTGTGCTGAAGAAGCCTGAGTTCCACCCACTACCGTCTGCTTCCTGACATTTTCGACAGTTTAACTGTCGAATTTAACATTTACAAGCCATCAGGTTAAACGTTTGAAATGTCGAACCCGATATTTACAAACTATCGGGATATATAGTTTAACTATCAATTTAGACACTTCAAAAAGACGAAAACCCTTGATTTGACCTTTTGCTATTGTACGAATTTATGTATTATGCAGTGTCATTTTCATGCTGTTAAATGTCAACATATTGATTCTGAATTTTTATCGTTGCAATCCCAACATTTCACGTATGAGTAATAATTTGAGATTCATGGTGCTCAACGCTTACCTCCTTGTCATCCAAGAATAAAACGATAGGAAATTCAGCGGATGAACCCAGTATTGATGGATGCATAATGGGTTGAATGGTTTGTTGCTGGAGGTGGATGAACCCATTATCTCGTATCAACTAACTGTTTCAACATGAAAGTCTCACAACAGCGTCTCTAGTATTTCAAGGGATAGTTTATGAACATGAAGTCATGCACTGGTATTTATAATTGGGCAAAGAGGATGGTTAATTAAGGTCAATTAGTTCCCAACTACCAACTTATTTTCATCACATCTCAAATTTAATTTGATAGACAATTGGTGTGATGCCTTGAATATCTAAGTGTACTTATATTGGTCAGACTTGTAATTTGTAAAAATTAAGAAATTTATAATCTCTATAATTTTCATTTATAAACTAAGACACTTGTATTGGTTAAACTTATAATTTCCATTTTTCTCAAAACAAGAAACTTATAAAATGTACCAATTCTCTCATTTTTCGAAAGCGAGAAAACCTACAAATTTCCATTTTTCAATTGCACAACATCTCGACATGTTCAATTGTCGGTGCCGACAAATATTTTATTCATTCTCGACAGTTGACAAAAATGTGCACAGCATTAAAGATTATGTTAACGTAAATGGTAACTGTAGAAGAAATGAAGAAGAATAAACATAAGGAAAAATTTATACCACAATATCTTTGATATAATACAATTAACCCTCCAATTCTATGATCGTTCAAAATACTTGAAGGGAGGAAGCAAAACCTTGTATCTTTTTCTTGTCCACTTAAAAATGGTTTTTTTCAACTCATAACAAATAAATTCTAATTTGCAACATTGTAAATAGTAGATTCAATTGACAGTGCATGATAAACATCATTTCGTAACATCCGCTCAACCTGCGGTGTTCCCCATCAAATTATCAACTTACATTATTATATTTAACTTATATCATCATTACCATTCCTGCTTCGTTCGCAGACAGAGAAATACAAATTCAACTTTACAAGCAAAATGCAAATCCATTTACAACATACTGTATTACAGCTCGACAGTTCATATATTGTTCTCGATAGATTGTCTCTGTCATTCTCGACAGTTGGACCGAAGTACATAAAATACACTACCCGGATTATAACATTAGGGCAATTACATTAAACTACCTTCTTCGAACACTTGACATCCAACTAAAAATTTTCATCAAAGGCCAAACCATGAAAGGGCAATTACAAAATGGAATGTAAAATATAGTTGTTTTCTAAAATAAAAATTTGAGCAATAATTACAACACTAAATTCTCAAACAAATAGACCAGCTCACGTGATAAGCCCATTGAAAGAACACTAATGTGAAGATGCTTCTCAGCGTACTTTACAGCTAACCAACCTCCATGACCATCATATATTGCAAAATGTGCACATCTAAAAATCCAGAAACAAATCAAAATTTGAAAAACAAAAGCATGCACATGCAAACATACCACATACCTAAAATCAATTATGTAAAAAGCTAAAATATCACACATGAACAAAAACCCAATTTGGACATCACCATTATTGCCTTTTCCTTTTGATTCTGTAGATTTGAAGAAAGTTAGAGAGTTAGACAAACAATCTTCACTTATCCTTTATTGGGAGTAGGTAGCTGGCTGGAGGTGCGAGTGAGATACTATCGCATAGATGGCTGATATGACACAGTGACGGCGTGGTTAGGGTTGAAAAAAGGCCAGCAAGTTTTGATTTCTGAAAGAGTAAAGAGTAAAGGAAAGAGAAGAACAAGAAGAGAAGCAGCCTAACTACCTAAGGGAGTGGCCATTGCCGTCGTCGGTCTGGATGGAGCAGAGAAACAAGAAGCTAGAAGAGGGGAGAGGTAGATTCGGCTGGAGAGGAAAATGAAAATCTCTATCAATTTTTTCATTAATTAGAAGATAATTTGTCAACAATTGAGTAGTGAAATAAGAGATGTGATGTTTTAAATTTTTTTGTACTATTTTTTCATCTAGTCAAATCTATATTTAATGAAGGATATGAAGAGTATCCGAATTATCTAGAAGGGCAAAAATGTCAAAAATTAACAATCTTCCAAAGATTTTAAAAAAGTGATATTTTTGTAAATGCTTTCCCTTTTTTCCCCCTTCTGCTAGGATGTTGTGGGGGTAACGTTATTGTGTAGACAATAGATTAAGCCCCATTTTGCCCCCATTAAATTAAATTTTATTTATCTCTTTCCTATTTCAATTACATAATTTTTTATAAAATAATATTACACGTAAATCGAAAATTTTTCCTTCTTTTTCAACCACTCATTCTCCAAAAAAAAATTATTCCATCCATTACCATTTGAAAAAATGGGGGCCAAACGAGGGATAATGTGAAAGATCTTGTTATTTCCTTTATTATAGTGAAAAATCTTCGGTAGCAAGTCAAGTTAGCCTTTTCGTTGGAGAAATGCTTCAATGGAGCGGTCCCACATACACATATGATAATACTGTTCATTTTAATCATGACACTTCGAACCTTGAATCCCTCGAGTCACAATATGACTGGACGATATTAATAGCGCATATAAGACCGTCCCGCAGAGGTATTCCTTTAAAGCCACCTCATTGAAATATTTTTTCTATTGTTGAAGTTGAACAATTCCAGTCCATATGTTTCTTTTGCATGTTTCTGATTTCTTTTTGTTCATTATTGCTCTCGAAGTAAGGATTAATGTTCAATTCATAGTCATTTGCTATTTGATGTGTGTAACCAAATATTACTACAACACATTAAGAACATATTTCATACATTGCACTGAAGAAAACTCAACAATATTCCCTACCCTTGACAACATATTTATGTTATGCTTTTCCTTTTTTCCTTTTTTTCTTTTTTGGGTTTTGGCTGATTCCAAAAGGGCAAAAGAACAAACACAAAGGGCAAACTGAGTTTCTCATGTGGCCGGCATCACGCCTGCTGGCTAGAACCTTCTTTGGAATGACTTTAGAGCACGTTAGGCTACTTTATGAAAAAAGTGAAGTCATTTTAAGTAACATTTTATCTCTTGTTGAGTAAATTTTATCCACGGTCACTTAAATTTTAGAAAAAATTCAATTGAATTATTGAATTTTATTTTGTCTTAGAAGATTGAATGTCAATTTAGATAGCCAATTTTTAGTTTCAATTGTTTTACCGACAGAGGTTGACCCAGACATTTTTTACTGTGGGGTAAAAAATTAAGGACGTTCAAGTGGAACACAGGAGCTCCAAGAATAGTAGACTTTATTGAACATGCCTTGCCTGACATCCCAAGTTTCTATTATGTTAAACACTGACATGACATATACATGAGTTTTCTAAAAGCTAAAGATGAATAAACACAGAAAATATAACTCAATGAATAAATCATAACTGGAATTTTTTGGGTAAAAAAAAATTACCCAATAATTTTCAATACATGAACAACAATGAATATTTTTGCCATTGCAACAAGTCGGTTGGGTTGTTCAAGTTACACAAGAATATTGTCATCAATGATAATCTCAAATGTGTGATATCTAATGAATGCAACAAAAAAATAACAAATTGCAGCAACAATGTATGCAAATATTCAAGGGCGGAGCCAAGAATATTGTTCAATTCGGATGAAATTTAATCAAGGTTGGAGTTTTTGGGGGCTTGAAATGTATATTCAATTTGGGCCATTAAATTATAGTATGCAATATACATCAATATTTTTCTTAACTAATCTATAAACTCAAAGCTCCATAAACAAATAAATAAAATGAAATATTCAATCTCAACTAGAGTTCGACCATGAATTTAATGATGGCAAAAATATAAAACAATATTAGGACAATACTAAAATGACATAGTTTATAAGACCAAATTAAATTGTTGAACAAAATTTGAATTTATACAATTTTGATACAGACCACTTAATTGATTAAATGCTATAATAATCTCACTTAATGGACTGTAGGTTTTCCCAATTCACTCACACTCTGAATTCTCTGTGTGCACTCTGAATTCTCTCACACTTGCGCCTGCAAGGTTGGACCCCTTACTTTCTCTTTCTCTATCACAGAGTCATACATACAATACAATGAATACATACAACCAATATATATAGTGGTGGTAAACAATGCAAATACTTACTCAAAAAAAAATATAAAAAAATTGTGGGGTCATTTGACCCCATATAACCCCATGTGGGTCCGCTCCTGTTCATCGAATTTTTTTTAGTTTCAGTCATTGAGTTCAATTTACTTTCGAATTTTACCTATATGTCACATGATGTCTTTCAAATTGATGAAAATTGCTTAATTAATATCATATAACAACAAATCTCCTACATAATTGTTGCGTGCATGCCAACTTATTATAGTGTCATGTCATAAAAGTGATAAAATTAAAAATTGAGTCTTTTAAATTATAATCTAATGACATTGTCATAAATCCCGTTTTACAATATTTATTCCTAGAGTGTTATGCAATGATTTTATGAAAGTCATTTACATTATGTTTACCAAAGTAACTTTCTAGGCAATTTTAATCAATTTGGGAGACTATACGTAATGAAATATGAAAAAAAAAAAAAAATACTGAAATTTGAAACTATGAGCACCTCCGATGCAATCGTGGATTGCTTAAAAAATTGTTACATAAGCAAAAATGTTTTTTGAAAAAACTCTTCAATTGCAAATGGATTTTATCAAACTGATGCGACGAACAAAAAAATAGATAATATCTAGATGAAAGTCTAGATTAAACGTGTTGTAACTTATTTTATTAACTATATGTAACTTATTTTCAACTTCATTAATAAAAAAAAAAATTATATGTTATACTTATTTACTTATAAATATAAATTTTGAATTTACCAAATATTCTCTAATTCAAAATTTTTCTTGCTTAATTGTTAGTACAACTAGTTGATATTAAGCCCTCGTTTGGCTCTCATTAAGTTATATTTCATTTTTCTTTCTCCTATTTTCAATCACACAATCTTCCATACAATAATATTACATATAAACTGAAAATTTTTCTTTCTTTTTCAATAACTTATTTTTCAAAAAAATATTTTTCAACACATTTTTATTTCAAAAAATAGGGGAAACGGGGGGTTTATTGTCGTTTTCATAATTTGTAGAGATGCATGTAATCTAAGGTCCCCGCACAGAAAAAGGCAAACATTATAGCATTTGACATTGTTAGATGACAGATAGGTCTCTTTAATTTGACAATACCATTGCCATTACTTCGAGTCACATGTATTGCTTCCGTCTAGAAGAAAATATCACTGAGAATTAAGTATTTTGTTAATTTTTTTAATACAAAAATTTTTGCTTTAAAACCTCTTTGTTAATGAATCTCAATATTAAGGCGGAACCCTTCAATTATTATTATTATTATTCAAAATTTAGAATTAACTCTGCCCTTACTTGACCCTCAATTTGCCCCTCAACTCGACTCGATCAAGTTGACACTAATCATTTGCGTGCATATGTTTTATTCTTTGGTTCGTGATTTCTTCATCTTGTCATTTATCTTTATCTTTATCTTTAGATTATACACGTCAACCCAAAAAAATCCATTTCTTGCCTTCTTTCATCACAAGTTTTCTCAAAAGGAACTGGAAATTTTGTCGATTTGAAAAAGAAGATTATAAAGCTCTTAACTTCAACTATTTTTAATTGTCTACTATTTTGGTTCTTAAAGATATCCATTTAAAAGAAATCTCAATAAATTAAAAACAAATTAGAAAAGTAGATTCAAGAACAAGAACAATCTTCTCCCAACGGAGTGAGGAAATTTTAAAATATGCATTTAATAATTGAGTAATTCTATTTAATCCAATTGGAATCTCAATCTAGATGGCGTTGTCACGACATTAAAAGATAAGTGAAATAAATAATTATTTAAATAATTCATTTAATTTTAATTTACCCTATTATCTAGCGTCACGTAAACTGAAATTACTAACATTATTCTTAGAGAGTGATGTTGTGTGTACAAAGAACATTTTTCATAGAATGGCCGCACAATACTCACAACGGGATCGTTGGGTGATTTTTTAGCATTTTTTTTATTACACGGTGAGATTTATCCATGTGAGTGGCTGGCGGAATTTTATGAGGAGAAATTCTGTACAAAGAGCATTTTTGTTATTCTTAGTCCCCGTTTGGTCCACATTTTGGGGAAATGAA
>NW_019237054.1:0-2046 GCF_002742605.1 Olea europaea var. sylvestris
CACGTCGCCGGCTAAAATCGAATTGTGGATTAGGCCTATCGCTTATGCGTGTAGGCCAATGAGGTTAATTATGTAAAGGTTGACCCCAACCTTGAGGTTAATTAAGTAATCATACATCAATTGTTTAACTTATTTAAGTTAATTTACATCGATTGTTTAACTTATTTAAGTTAAAATTAACGGAACAATTCATGTGACAATTTAAGCATTTAGTGACAATGGCGTGACGGATAGTTGACGGGTTAACTACGCTTGAACTATCCATACAAACGATCCATTAAAAAATGGAGCTTGAAAACATCAAATTTCGAAAGCTTAAGAGGAAGGATCTCTTTCAGCTATACAAGGCACAATCAAATCATTAAGATTGACTTTGATCCTTATTTGATGAGTAAGTCTTACATTCAAACTCCCATTTGCATATACATTCAATGCTTGATTTATGTCTAACTCGAAAAAAGTTTTGCATGAATTATCCTACACAGTTGTTTCAAAATGATACACGAACTCAACGTTGAATTCTAAATGTCATTACTCCTTAAAGACGATGATTTTTTACAAGAATTGCTTCCTTTCATGTAGTAAAATTAATTGCAACAAGTACTTGGATTAAATCCTAATATAAAATCAGTTTTAATCAATCTCAATGACTTTCACTACAAGTACTTGGATTAAATCTTGATATAAAATCAGTTTTAATCAATCTCAATGACTTTCACTATGACGGCCATTTTATTAAAACATAGTTTATTTTCAAATACTTGCTTAGTCAAATGCAAATCCAAATCCTTTATTTTGGCTTCTGGAGCTCAAATTCATATAGGGTCTGTTTGGTTGTGATTTTGAAAATTGATTTTTTGACCGGTAGAAGAAAGGTGGAGACCACCTATAAGAGAAGAAGTAAAACATGATAGCTGAAATAGTGAAATAAATGTCAAAAAATCAATTTTTTGGGTGAAAAATCACTCCCAAATGGACTCATAGTGTAATTATTTTATATTTAGCGATGGAACTAGCCATTTTTCATTATGATATTAAGTTTAAGTTACAAAAAAATCTTGACTTGTTCATTGAAAAATTTGAATATGTTATTCAACGTGGTTGAAGTAACTAGAGATCATATAACCTTGTTCATTTGAAAAAAAAATGTAAAATAAGTAATTCGATACTTATACTTGTTCAACTCAACTTGAGTGCCTTTTACGACATGCATCTTATTTTAATAAGCTTGCTTAGTCATTATTGAATATTTATACAAAGCCATTGACGAAGTCACAATTCGCCCATGTTTCAAACCAATTTTCTCAAATTTATTTTTTCACGAACTTATTTTTCAATCACATATTTCATGAAATTTACGATTTATATTAATTTTTTAACCATATATTTCATCAATTTTTATTAAAATTTATTAAAAATCTAATCATTTAACTAAAAAGAGTTAATTAGGAGTTCAAGAGCAACTCCAAAATTTCATTTACATCTAAGGCTCCGTTTGGTACCCATTTTTTTTCAAAATGTATTTTTCTCTCTCTTCTTTTCAACCATACATTCTTTATTAAAATAATATTACACGTAAATTAAAAACTTTTATTTATTTTTTAACCACATATTTTCCGACAATTTACTATTCAAAAATATATTTTTACGTAAAAATACCTCCCAGACACCGTCTAAAGTTTTATAATTCTAAACTCTTAAGCATATCAGAATTTGTTTGGTTCCACTTATTTCAATCGAAACTGAGAATGGTTCAAATTGATGACGTTTGTCAGGGGACGCCTTTGAATTGCGTGAGTGAAGGAAGTTAAACCACTTTCTGAGTTTCTTCAACCAAACAACCAAACGACCCTTTATTTCTCTCTAGCCGTAATACGCCAAAACCAGCCCACCAAAGGGAAGGAGAAGTAAATCTATACGAAATAGAGCGAGCAAAATGAGTAAGCTAAGCACGTCCAGCTCGGAAATCGATTTGGATCGACCTAATATTGAAGACTATCTTCCTTCTGGATCCATCCAAGAACCTCGTGGCAAATTGCGCCTGTA
>NW_019237055.1:0-2046 GCF_002742605.1 Olea europaea var. sylvestris
GATCAAACTTCCAAATTTCAGCCAATTCCAACACAGTCGAGAAAAATGACGAAATTGCCCCCGGCGCAGTTTTTGTATCCGATTAACCAGTCAAATTTTAGCCAATTCCGACAGAGTCGCGAAAAATGACGAAATTACACCCGCGCGTGGTTTTTGTTCACGATCAACCTGTCAAATTTGAGCCCATTCCGACACAGTCGAGAAAAATGACGAAATTGCCTTCGGCGAGATTTTTATTTCCGATCAAACTGCCAAATTTCGGCCAATTCCGACACAGTCAAGAAAAATGACGAAATTGCCCCCGGCGCGGTTCTTGTTTTCGATCAACAAGTCAAATTTTAGCCAATTCAGACACAGTCGCGAAAAATGATGAAATTACACCCAGCGCGGTTTTTGTCCCCGATCAACCAGTCAAATTTGAGCCCATTCCGACACAGTCGAGAAAAATGACGAAATTGCCCCCGACGCGATTTTTATTTCAGATCAAGCTGCCAAATATCAGCCAATTCCGACACAGTCGAGAAAAATGACGAAATTGCCCCCGGCGCAGTTTTTTTCTCGGTCAACCTGTCAAATTTGAGCCAATCCGACACAGTCGAGAAAAATGACGAAATTGCCCCCGGCGCGATTTTTGTTTCAGATAAAACTGCCAAATTTCAACCAATTCCGACACAGTCGAGAAAAATGACGAAATTAACCCCGGCGCGATTTTTGTTTCCGATCAACAAGTCAAATTTTAGCTAATTCCGACACAGTCGCGAAAAATGACGAAATTACGACCGGCGCGGTTTTTGTTCCCGATAAACCTGTCAAATTTGAACCCACTCCGACACAGTCGAGAAAAATGACGAAATTGCCGCCGACGCAATTTTTATTTCCGATCAAACTCTCAAATTTCAGCCAATTCCGACGCAGTTGAGAAAAATGACGAAATTGCCCCCGACGCGATTTTTGTTTCCTATAAACAAGTCAAATTTTAGCCAATTCCGACACTGTCGCGAAAAATGACGAAATTTCACCTGGGGCGATTTTTGTTTCCGATCAAATTGTCAAATTTGAGCCCATTCCGACACAGTCGAGAAAAATGACGAAATTGCCCCCGGCGTGATTTTTATTTTAGATCAAACTGCCAAATTTCAGCCAATTCCAACACAGTCTCGAAAAATGACGAAATTACACCCTGCGCGATTTTTTTTCCCGACAAACCTGACAAATTTGAGCCCATTCCGACACAGTCGAGAAAAATGACGAAATTGCCGCTGGCGCGAGTTTTATTTCCGATCAAACTGCCAAATTTCAGCCAATTCCGACACAGTCGAGAAAAATGACGAAATTGCCCCCGGCGTGGTTTTTGTTCCCGATCAAACTGTCAAATTTGAGCACATTCCGGCACAGTCGCGAAAAATGACGGAATTACACCCGGCGCGGTTTTTGTTACCGATCAACCTGTCAAATTTGAGCCCATTCCGACACAGTCGAAAAAATGACGAAATTGCCCCCGACGTAGTTTTTGTATCCGATCAACCAGTCGAATTTTAGCCAATTCCGACAGAGTCGAGAAAAATTACACCCGCCGCGGTTTTTGTTCACGATCAACCTGTCAAATTTTAGCCAATTCTGACACAGTCGCGAAAAATAACGAAATTGCCCCCGGCGCGGTTTTTGTTTCCGATCAACCTGTCAAATTTGAGCCCATTCCGACACAGTCGAGAAAAATGACGAAATTGCCGCCGGCGCGATTTATATTTCCGATCAAACTTTCAAATTTCAGCCAATTCCAACACAGTCGAGAAAAATGACGAAATTGCCCCCGACGTAGTTTTTGTATCCGATCAACCAGTCGAATTTTAGCCAATTCCGACAGAGTCGAGAAAAATTACACCCGCCGCGGTTTTTGTTCACGATCAACCTGTCAAATTTGAGCTCATTCCGACACAGTCGAGAAAAATGACGAAACTGCCCCCGACGCGATTTTTATTTTAGATCAAACTGCCAAATATCGGCCAATTTCGACACAGTCGAGAAAAATGACGGAATTTCCCCCGG
>NW_019237056.1:0-2046 GCF_002742605.1 Olea europaea var. sylvestris
TTCCTTCCTTTTAACCCTACCGACAAGCGAACGGCATTGACCTATTTAGATAGAGATGGGAAAATGCACAGGGTCAGCAAAGGTGCTCCAGAGCAGGTAATAGCACCCTTCTGTTACAGTTTCTCTGTTATTTTGTATCTCTAATCTCTGCCTCAACATGTATTATAGATTCTAAATCTTGCCCATAATAAATCGGAAATAGAGAGAAGGGTACATGCTGTGATTGATAAATTTGCAGAAAGAGGATTGAGGTCACTAGCTGTGGCATACCAGGTAAACTGATTAGTTTTTTTAGCTCCATAAGACTCAACTTAATAATGAAGTGTATGTATTGAATTATATTGTGCTGTGAAAAAAATTTGAATAATTTTGTGTGGCATGCATTACATGTTCTTGCAGGAAGTTCCAGAGGGAAGGAAAGAGAGTCCTGGGGGGCCGTGGCAATTTATTGGTCTCATGCCTCTCTTTGACCCACCCAGACATGACAGTGCAGAGACTATAAGAAGAGCTTTAAATCTTGGAGTGAATGTTAAAATGATCACTGGTACATTTTATATTGCAACCTTAAGGAATAACATACAGCCAATTGAAATCTGTTTGATGGCTTTTAATCTAGTTATACATACACGTTTTCCATATTTGCAATTTCTCTAAAATGCACCCACACACACTGTCACACAGTACAGACTATGCTGGTAGCTATGTCTCTGAAATACGGATTGTATTAATTTGTCACATTCCTTGGTCGTAGTTTCTTTTGTTTTGTTAATGCATCAATCAAGCATAAAGGAGCAAGGTTAGTTTTTTTGTTGGATTGTTTACTGTTTATCAGCCACAGCCCTTCCTTTTCCTGGAGACTTTCACAAATTTTTCTGGAGAGAGAGAGAGATTGATGTTTCTATGAACATGTTTTCACGAGCCATTGACAATGGGGTGCAGAAACGAAATTTTGGGCAATTGGCCCTTGTTTGATTTTGATTTTGATTCTTGAGAACCGAGTTTGTGAAAAGTGATAGTTTAGAGAACGCGTGATTAAGCGATTTTCTAGATTTCATTTTTCCTGAAACTCATTTTCAACCATATGTTTCATAGTTCCAACCACTTTTATCAATTTTTCAACCACACATTTTATCAACTTTTATCAAAATTTACTAAAAATCTAATTTTAGATAAA
This sequence comes from Olea europaea var. sylvestris, assembly GCF_002742605.1. Lineage (NCBI taxonomy): Eukaryota > Viridiplantae > Streptophyta > Magnoliopsida > Lamiales > Oleaceae > Olea > Olea europaea. The sequence goes on from NW_019237056.1 coordinate 1,175, forward strand.
TCAAACCAGGGAAAAATTATGAGGCCACGTGTAAAATTATTTTATTGAGAAAACGCATGGTTGAAAATGAGTTTGAGGAAAAGCAATTTTGAAAAAAATAAAAATTGAACAAGGCTCAATTTAGCTTTCCATGTCATTTAGAAGTTTTAATGAGCTTATAGTGGACTCCAAACATTAAATGCTGAATTTGGAGATTTTCAACAGGAGATCAACTTGCAATAGGAAGAGAAACTGGACGAAGGTTAGGAATGGGAACAAACATGTACCCTTCATCTGCTTTGCTGGGACAGAACAAAGATGAATCTATTGCTGCTTTACCAGTCGATGAGCTCATAGAGAAAGCTGATGGTTTTGCGGGTGTTTTCCCTGGTAATTTTTCTGTTCTTACCTAAGTCTCATGTTCCAGTATTTGATTGCAGATTCTGGTAACACAGATTCATGTATAATTGATGGATTGTCCTTGCTTACTCATGTACTCGGGCTCCTGATTCATGTTATATTGATTTGTTTTATACCTAATTCAGAGCACAAATACGAAATAGTAAAGCGCTTGCAAGCCAGGAAACATATCTGTGGAATGACGGGTGACGGAGTAAACGATGCTCCTGCTCTGAAGAAGGCTGATATTGGGATTGCTGTTGCTGACGCAACTGATGCTGCTCGTAGTGCTTCTGACATTGTCCTTACTGAACCTGGTCTGAGTGTTATAATTAGTGCTGTTTTGACCAGTCGGGCAATCTTCCAGAGGATGAAAAATTACACGGTACAACCTATCTCGCAATATTATTGTTCATTTTAGTGTCTTGTATGATTCTCTGTGCACATTCAAGCTGGTCTGCATGCAAAAACTAATATTACATTCATTTTTTCCA
>NW_019237057.1:0-2046 GCF_002742605.1 Olea europaea var. sylvestris
CAATATCATTTTTCACTTGAAGTCGAAAAATCACCTATATTACCATTTAATATTACAGAGAATCCTCAATTTAATAACCTTAACGCACAAAATCCCAAAATAAATCCATTCTCATCAAAATAATTTAGACGGAATCATCATTTCAAGTTACCGATGGCATTACAAACTTATCCCATAAATCTCGCTATTTCTCGAGTCAAATTATGAACGTCAATGTCATCCAATTGTTTTTGACAACCTAGTACCCTTAGAATCTATTTTCTAGGCCCAAGAGATGATTAATGTACATGTAAAGGCTGAAATCATATTAAACACAAAATTGGACAGAATCTGTTTTCAGATTTCCCTTACCGTCCAATTATTTTTCCAATCCCTTTTCACCCCCTTATCTATATCCAATGACTCCAAATTTTTTACCACATTTCTATAAAATGTATGTGAAGGTAATAATTCTCTAAATTCATGACAAGTAAAGTGTTCTCAGCCTAAAAATAGTCCATTTCCACAACACTAAAATCAGACAGTTTCCATTGTGACAGTTTTCGGTTTCTATTTTATTAGCACGTCACCAATCGGATTTCAGGCTATTAGAAGGCCATTTATATCCTTATAAATATCATGTAAAAACATTCATTTACATAGATACAAGTTATATCTTAAGTATTATCCAAAATCAAAGTTTAAACCACTTAACTCTAGCAATTCCACATCACTGCACAGATTGCTTTCTTTCAAATTCTTGTAACTAATTACCCCTATATTAGGCATCATAAAATCATTAACAACACTCTAACCTAATCGCAAGAAAGTTCATATGTTCAAGAAATTATAAACCCCTCAAGAAATAATGGATACAAACCTCAAAACTGTGAAGTAACTTGGCTGTCCAGAAATTCGAGCTTGCTGTTTCTATTTCTCTTTGGTTCTTTCACTCTCTTTTTCACTTGGAATCACTTAGATACCAGCTAATTGAGTTAAAATATTATCTAGGAGGTAGATAAGTGGTCTTTAAATAGTTAAGGTCGCGCTTATTGCTTAAAGATTAAGGAATTTGTGGGCTGCAGCCACATCAAGCCATTAAAGTGAGTCACTAAGCAGGTGGTGGCTTCTTGCTGCAATATTTGACCTCTCTACCACTATATTTGGATTTTTTAAGCCTTATAAGATATATATATCCCTCATACATGAGATCATGCCTTAAGGTTAAAGAAATTGAGTGTTAAAATATCAAAATACCCCAAGCATGAGGTATCTTAGCATGAGGTGTCTTTATAGCAGCAATACTTGACTTTCAACCATTATATTTGGATTCATTTGTGACTTTTAAGATATATATCTATCCTATATTAAGTTTTTATGGAGTATACACGAGATTGATGCCTTAAGGTTAAAGAAATTGAGTGTTAAAATGACAAACATCCCAAGCACGATGTGTACAAGCAAGAGGTGGTCACTTGTAGCAAAAATCTGATTTTATATCTATCGTTGCAAGTACAAATCAAGTATCCTTGGCTTATTTTGACATGCTTACAATCCCTTTCACTTGTCCTCAGATCCCAAAGTATTTTATAGAGTTAATTTCTCAACCGTTCATTTAAGTTCTTACCCGATTGACACCCGATTGTCAATCGATTTCAACAATTCGCACCTCAATATTTATAATGTCATATGAGATATACATTATTGCGTTGTGATCATGCCACTTCATGTCTCACATTCCAAATGTGTCAATTACCTATCTAGGGTTTAAGATGACCTCGATCCGCCGAATGGAAAGCTTGAACCTTTGTTGATACTAGTTTCTGACCTTTTCGATTTTCATTACTTACCAAGCTAATCTTCGACATTTAGTTAACCTAATTTTCTATGATAGCTCAATGTGAAATTCACTACTTAGGTCAAGGAGTCAAAGATCATCACTATATAAAGATTTTAAAGTCTCGATGATCAAACACACATTTTCAAGAGAAAGCAATTAGGAAATTGATGCAAATGACAATGTAATTAGCATGGAATGCATGAATCATATTGGCCAAATGTAGAACG
>NW_019237058.1:0-2046 GCF_002742605.1 Olea europaea var. sylvestris
TTCAAATGCTTTTGCTGTAATATACATGATATGTTACAAGCTAATAAATACTCAAATCAATATTGGTGCTTTACGTTCATCTCCTAAAGATGAAAGTCTTTTGGTTGAATGTAATCATTTTCATTCAAACACTATGATTCCCAAGATAATTCCTTGGAATCTTCAAAGTCGTGGATTATAATGAAATTTTGAAAACATTCAAAATCCTAATCCCGCTCCCATTCAGACAATTCCAAATCAAATTCTTACTTTTATAGATGGAAACGTCAAAATGACTTTCAAAGGATCTTCCTCTAGGTTTCAAAGATCTTATTCTTCCAGATCTGAAGATAAACATAGATCTTATTATCAATCTACAAGATTTTCAACATCTTCTCTTTCAAGTGTTGATTGTACTTCAAATATTCCAAAATCTCAATATTCTGAAAAAGATACAGAAAAAGAAGAAGAATCAGAACAACTTGCTTCTCCAACTTTTTCTGACATGTTTTCTACTCAAAATGAAAGACTTGATCATCAAACAAATGTTATTTCTTCTAGGATTGACAGAAGAAAAGAATTCAAAACTGATCAAACTCTTGATGTTAAAAGTTTTCGAAAAATATTTTGTTAAAGTTTTTCACAAGAAGAATGAGAATCTTATTGGGAAGAATTTGAAGAATTTCCAAAAGATTTAAGTTTTTATGAATGGACTTATTTCAAAGTTTTCAATGAAAAATCTACTTTTTCAAAGAAAGTAAAGATTTCTTCAAAATCAAAGAAAGAAAAATCTATTCAAGTTATTAATATTCCACAGAAGACTTGAAAAACTCCTTATGGTGAAAATATTCAATTTTCTCATCCTCCTTTACAAGAGATTGTAGTTCCACATGGAAATACAGAAGTTCTTGCTTCTCCTTTCAAAAAGGTATCTGAAGAACGACCTGATGAATCTCAAGTTGTTGTTAAAGATATCAAAACTATTCAAGCTCAAAATAACTATACTAATTTAGTTCTTCAATCTGTCTGTTCAAATTGAAATAAGTTCTGAACTTGAGACATCATCCTCTTCAAAAGGTATTAAGCCAATGAGCCAACTTTAATTAACAAAAATGAGGCTAAACACAAAAATGGTCTCAAAAATGAGATTAATGTTCTAAAAGGACTTGCTACTCAGTTATCAAAAATATATCATCCTCTACTTCAAATAACATCAATACTATTGACGATATTGAATTTCAATTTATTGATGATGAAGTTCCTCAAATCAATAAACTTCAAGGCAAAAAAGTTCAATTTTCAAAAATTTCTCCTTCAAAAACGAAAAGAAAAGAATTTTTAAAAAAAAAAGGTTTATTCAAAAGAAAAGTATTTTCAAAAACCTTCTTATTCAAAAAATTATTCCAAAAAGAAATTTCAAAAGAAAAGATTTTCAAGAAAAAGCAATGTTACTGGTTGAAAGTGTCAAAAATTTGGGCATTATTCTAATAAGTGTTCTCTGAAAGGCAAGATTAATAATCTTCAAATTGATGAAGATATTAAGCTTTAACTTCTCAATCTTATTGATTCAAATTCCAGTTCTGATAATGAGTCAAACTCAGAGTTAGAACATGTTCATCAACATCAAGAAGATTCTTCAAATATTCAATTTGAAGAAGAAATGATTAATGTCATTAATTGTGTTCAACTTCAAAAATGGCACTGCAATTAGGTCTGGGCAAATCTCCCGAACCGAACCGACCGAACCGAACCCGAACCGAACCGATCCGAACCCGACGGTTCTTGTCAAATTAAATATTCCGTGAAGGATTGATACCTACAAAATATTTTGAAAAAACTACTGCGCGTCTTTATGGTGCTAAGCTCATGTTTGTAACTTAAATATTTGTTTCAAAAATATTTTTTATCTTGTAAAAGATTTGGATCAAGAAGTAATTCTTGGTACTCCTTTTATTGTTCAAATTTATCATTTTCAAGCTATTTTAAAAGGTTTAACTACAAATATATTTGATCAAGAAATTTGTTTCAAATTTACAAATCCTCCTTCTTATAAAGATGTTAATTCTT
>NW_019237059.1:0-2046 GCF_002742605.1 Olea europaea var. sylvestris
GCAGATAACATCAACATTAACTTCCACAACTATTCCCACAAATCATCCATAATTTCCATAACAACAGTGGAACGGTTTTCATAAGTTTCATAAAATTCCCAGAGTTTCCATACATGCATACATATCCAGACCAAAAAGGCTTATTCACTGGTCCGCACTTAGATTCTAGCATACATTGACAAAAACAAAGAAGAAACTGAAATAATGCACAGCTACTGCTGTTGTATGTTTTCCCCTCCATGTCCAGAACCTGATTGTCCTGAATTGGAATACACTCTGACCGTGCTTCGCGCTCCACATGAATTGGAGCATGTCATTATTCCAACTCGAAATCCTGGACCGAATCTTCCTCACAATCTGCCATATATTGATAGCACATTCATTAATTGACTTGCTCCAATGTCGAGACCAACCAAAACTAAACTATATCTAAGATCGTCGTGTGTACATCTTCTTCATCTTATCAAATTTTAACCGACACTGGACTTGGTCAGATAAAAATTTTTTTCACAGCTTCAAGTTCAATTCAATTGCACAATTAATCATGCAGAAATAGAAACCATTCAAAATTGTAACAACCACGATGAGTAGAATCACGCTTAAAAGGTTTTGCAAAGAAGAATGCCCAATTGAAACCCACAAACTAAACTTATCCTAAAGATGTGGGACACGTCTGGGGTCATTACGTAGTTCCTCACAATTCAAGATCATCAAATGTTATCACATATCATACCATGGCAAGATCAATAAACCATAGAAATAAAAAAGAAACCCATCAAACTAAAAGAAGTTAAAATTAGAGATGGAGGGAGAGAAAACCCATTTGAAGATAGTCAAATTCAATCATACAGCTTCTTTGCACGATCGAATTTACCTTCAATAGATCTGTTAATGTGCACGCTCAACTATCTTGCTCGAAGTCGAACTTTTCAAATCAAATAGATGCTTCTTCTGCTGGTTGGGCTCTTCTACTGGTTACAAACGGCTGGATGGAGATCGATGATCAGATTTTCTGAGTTTGGGGATTAGGTTTCGAGTGTCAAATTGATTATAGGACTTTGGGATTGAGCTTTGACTATTCTGGAAATCGCGCTAGATGGTTTTAGGTTTTAATTGGGGAAGTCGCATTTCATAGAATGAGAGGTTAAAGGGTGTTTGTGATGATGTGGAGTTGATTTGGCCGGAGTTAACCTGACATGTCATCATTCCATGTACCACGAAAGCATGTTTTCAAACGCCTCTAAAGACTAGTAATTAATCTTTTTCTTTCATATGAGAGCGTTTAGGGTTGGACCAGGAGGGTCTCACCTGATAAGTGATGGACATTAACAAAGTTCAATTAAATAGGTAACGGGACGATCGACGAAGTTCAATGAATAAACGATAGCATAGTGCAAAATTCAGTTGCCAACAAAACATTTCAAAACATATAATTCTCACTTCTCTACTCCCCATCGTCACCTTCCCCAACTTAAACCCTACAATCTCGATCGACATAATAGTATGAAATTTAAGTAACTGACCAAAGTAATGAAATAAAAAATTATTTGCTTTTCAATGGCTTGCAGATTTTTACTCATAACAAATAACCTTTTCATGGTCAAAGTCTTGTTCTGCTACGGGTACAAAGTCGTGTCCAAAATGAACACAATGCCGAGGCGCCTGCCATGCCGGGGCCCACAGGCGCCTCACAGGGTTTCCATTTTGGACACCCTTTTGGACCTGGTTTTGTACCACAAGCATTCGTCAAATTATTGGGTGGCAACTAAACCAAGAAATCCACACACAAAAAAATAAATAAATAAATAAATAAAAACCTCGATGAATACAATTTCAGGTACAAAATTGCAGTATTTTTTATAAATAAAAGCCATAAGCCTACAGATGAAGTGATGTACAAATAAATTATAACATTTTTATGCCAAACCAAAAACGAAGCAATAGGTAATCATACTGAATCATACTCTATTCATAATTCATTAAAACGAACAAAAGTTCTTCCCATCAGATCCCCAGTACGAGGGATCCAAATATTCCACATCAATG
>NW_019237060.1:0-2046 GCF_002742605.1 Olea europaea var. sylvestris
CCTGTAATGATCGGCATAATCAGGTTCCAGCTCGTAGAAGCTGTTAAAAAGAACTCCATAGCTTCTGATCTCTGATTCTTTTACTTTGGTTAACAATTTTGTCAGTTCATTTTCAATTTCTTCTCGATAAAAATTAGGCACCTGTGTTCTCGTAAACTTCAGCTGATGTGGAAGATTGGGCAACACGAACTCCTCCAAATCCGAGGATACGTTCTTGTAAGGCTTGTAGATCCTCATATGTTCTGAAGCACACAAAGCCAAAGAACTTGTTCCATGGAAAACCAATCTTGGGATGTCAAATTTCGCTGCCGCATCACTAGCCCAGGGAAAGAACATGTCTGCAACAAGACAATCTGGACGGAATTCTTCCAGGAGTTTTTCAACAGGTTCTTGCAGCAATTCCATGGATTTTAAGAACTTGGGAAACATATCATCTGTTCTTAGTTGATCAGCGCTCGTGATTCCATCAGGCAATCCGGATTTTTCCGGTGGAAATTTCATCACATGAATCCCAATATTGAATCCAGATTCCCTGGCGTTTTCAACTGGTTCTACAAATCCAGGAGTGACAATCATAGTCGTCTGAACACCACGAGAAGAGAAAAGCTTGGCCATTTCTAGGGTTGGAATCATATGGCCATGAGCCAAATAAGGTAAAAGGAAAACATGTAGCTGATTCATTGCAAAAAATTAAGAAACAGATTTTGGGATTTCTTAATTGGGGTGACACAACTGAATGTGATAATGAGTACCGCAAGATAAATATACAAACTGTGTGTGTATAGGGAAGTTAGAATTTTCCAAGAAAATAACATCTTGAAATTGGCTACTTCATCTTGTAGAACAAGAACTATGCTATAGACATAGGAAAGAGAGTCGACCCCCACCCATATTTGGTTCATCTAAAAAGTTGATTAATATCTAAATTAACAATTAACAATTAATTTTAATCACAATCCACAACTTTTCATCATACATTTAATCGAAATTTATTAAAATTTACTGAAAATCTGATTTTTATTTAAACTAAATAGAGATTTCTAAAATTTACCATATGATTTCGATTTTCAAGCACATGATAGGATACAATGTATTAAAGTTCGTGAATAATGTATAAAAAGAGAAAAGTTTTTGAATCTAGACGTAAGTAGACAAGAGACGCGTTAGACAGGGCCCTGCTCATTCAAGGCCATGTTGCCTTGTCACTCTAGCAAAACTCAAGTCAAAATATATTATTTTATCAAAAGCTTGTATAAGCAAGTTAGGTAAGAACATTGAATAATTCAACCTAGATATTTTAATATTAAAAAAGAAAGAAAACGATATTTACTCTTCCTCAAATTTGATGTGAAAGTTAAATTATACAAATTATAACCAAACAGAACGGATTGGCAAACTTTAAATTTGTTTAAGACCTATTCGAGGTAAATATAAAATCAAATAATAGAACTTGTCTTCTATATGGACTGCTTTTAACTTTATTTTGTCATAAAATATTGTCGTATTTTAGAAGATCCATTATTGCTGACATGTTATCTGTCGTCAACTGGGTATCTGTCAACAATCTAGTCAAATTCTTCTATTAATATAACATTTTACATAGAAAGACGACCTAACAGAAAGGAAAATTGCAGCCACTGTCCCAAACTTTTTGGGTCTTGGCAATTTTATCACCAAACTTTTTTTCTTTTTTCCTTCAGCTGTATATCCTCAATGTTTCATTCATTTATTGGCAGCCAATGTCCTTATTAACAGAATCTGTTCAAAATGTACATTTAATTTTTTTAATAAAAAGACATATTTACCCTTCACATCAAATGAACGAAAAAGGAGGAACAATTATTGTATCCACCTAAACGTATTTGGCCTATTTTAATTTACGATTGATGTGGCATGTCAGCTCGACTAGCAAAAAATCTTGTCTGCAAAACGTAGGCCGACTCCAATGTATTAAGTATATGATCGATATTAACTTTATATGAAGGATTAAACATTCGTAACTCAGTTAACAAAAAGTAGGTTGGTCAAACATTACAATTATAATAT
>NW_019237061.1:0-2046 GCF_002742605.1 Olea europaea var. sylvestris
ATTTCGTCATTTTTTGCGACGGTGTCGGAATGGGCTGAAATTTAGCAGGTTGATCGTAAACAAAAATCGCGCCGGGGGCGGTTTCGTCATTTTTCGCGATGGTGTCGGAATGGGCTAAAATTTGATAGGTTGATCGGAAACAAAAATCGCGTCGAGGGCAATTTCATCTTTTTTCACGACGGTGTCGGAATGGGATAAAATTTGACAGGTTGATCGGGAACAAAAATCGCGCCGGGGGCAATTTCGTCATTTTCGCGACGGTGTCGGAATGGGCTGAAATTTGACAGGTTGGTAGGATACAAAAATCGCGCCGGGGGCAATTTCTTCATTTTTCGCGACGGTGTCGGAATGCGCTAAAATTTGACAGGTTGATCGGAAACAAAAACTGCGCTTGGGGTAATTTCGTCATTTTTCGCGACGGTGTCGGAATGGGCTAAAATTTGGCAGGTTGATCGGAATCAAAAATCGCACCGGGGGCAATTTCGTCGTTTTTCGCGACGGTGTTGGAATGGGCTGAAATTTGGCAGGTTGGTAGGATACAAAAATCACGCCGGGGGCAATTTGATCCTTTTTCGCGAAGGTGTCCGAATGGGCTAAAATTTGACAGGTTGATCGGAAACAAAAACTGCACAAGGGGCTATTTCGTCATTTTTCGCGACGGTCTTCGAGTGGGCTAAAATTTGACAGATTGATCGGAAACAAAAATCGCGCCGGGGGCAATTTCGTCATTTTTCGCGACGGCGTCGAAATGGGCTAAAATTTGACAGGTCGACCGGAAACAAAAACCCCGCCGGGGGCAATTTGATCCTTTTTCGCGAAGGTGTCGGAATGGGCTAAAATTTGACAGGTTCATCGGAAACAAAAATCGCGCCGTGGGCGATTTCGTCATTTTTCGCGACGGTGTCGGAATGGGCTAAAATTTGACAGGTTGATCGGAAACAAAAATCGCGCCGGGGGCAATTTCGTCATTTTTCGCGACGGTGTCGAAATGGGCTAAAATTTGACAGGTCGACCGGAAACGAAAATTGCGCCGGGGGCAATTTTGTCCTTTTTCGCGAAGGTGTCGGAATGGGCTAAAATTTGACAGGTTGATCGGAAACAAAAACTGCGCAAGGGGCAATTTCGTCATTTTTCGTGACGGTGTCGGAATGGGCTAAAATTTGACAGGTTCATCGGAAACAAAAATCGCGCCGTGGGCGATTTCGTCATTTTTCGCGACGGTGTCGGAGTGGGCTTAAATTTGGCAGGTCGATAGGGTACAAAAATCGCGCCGTGGGCAATTTCATCATTTTTCGCGACGGTGTCGGAATGGGCTAAAATTTGACAGGTTGATCGGAAACAAAAACCGCGCCAGGGGCAATTTCGTCATTTTCCTCGACTGTGTCGGAATGGGCTAAAACTTGACAGGTTGATCGGAAACAAAAACCGCGCCAGGGGCAATTTCGTCATTTTCCTCGACTGTGTCGGAATGGGCTAAAACTTGACAGGTTGATCGGAAACAAAAACCGCGCCAGGGGCAATTTCGTCATTTTCCTCGACTGTGTCGGAATGGGCTAAAACTTGACAGGTTGATCGGAAACAAAAACCGCGCCAGGGGCAATTTCGTCATTTTCCTCGACTGTGTCGGAATGGGCTAAAACTTGACAGGTTGATCGGAAACAAAAACCGCGCCAGGGGCAATTTCGTCATTTTCCTCGACTGTGTCGGAATGGGCTAAAACTTGACAGGTTGATCGGAAACAAAAACCGCGCCAGGGGCAATTTCGTCATTTTCCTCGACTGTGTCGGAATGGGCTAAAACTTGACAGGTTGATCGGAAACAAAAACCGCGCCAGGGGCAATTTCGTCATTTTCCTCGACTGTGTCGGAATGGGCTAAAATTTGACAGGTTGATCGAAAACAAAAATTGCGCCGGGGGCAATTTCGTCCTTTTCGCGACGGTGTCGGAATGGGCTGAAATTTGCCAGGTTGGTAGGATACAAAAATCGTGCCGGGGATAATTTCGTCATTTTTCGCGACGGCGTCGAAATGGGCTAAAATTTGACAG
>NW_019237062.1:0-2046 GCF_002742605.1 Olea europaea var. sylvestris
ATTTTGTATTTTACTGAAAAATACTCGAACGAATAAAAGATTTGAACAACTGGGACTAACAATTTCCAAGTGTTATTTTGTTTCCAGAGATATGTCTTTCATGAACACCTCTTTCGTTTCCATTCTAACCCATATATACTTGATATACTTGATCCATTCCTTAACTTTGTCTTACCTAAAATTGCACCCTATTTATCTAGTCATCATCCTCGTGAACTCACCAATGATACTGTCAATGGTTCTGATAATCTACCCTTGACTCTCATCCACGTTCAGAATTAACCCATCACCATCTCCTATTCTTAGAAGAAGAACTAGGATCAGTAAAACCCCTTCATACCTTAGGGATTTTCATTGTAACCTTTTGACCAATATGCATCTTCTTGGGACTTTCTTCTTATCTTCTGAGTAAATACCTTTCATATACACACTTTTCTCCTTTCCATGGTACTTATTTTTAAATGTTTCTTCAAATTTTGAACCCTAATTCTGTTACCAAGCTATAAAATTTAATCATTGGAAAGATGTATGTCAACTGAATTGGCTGCAATGGAATTGAATAAGACTTGGTCGGTTATTAGTCTACCTAAGGCAAACATTTTAAAAGCTGCAAGTGGATACACAAAGTAAAGTGCAGATCTAATGGCAGTATTGATCGATACAAAGCCCGTTTAGTAGCAAAGGGATAACTCGGCAAGAATGATTGGACTTTATTGAAACTTTTTCTACTGTTGCTAAATTAGTTACTGCTAAAGTCCTCCTAGCTATAGCAGCTTCCAACAAATGGCATACTATACAACTAGATGTCAATAATGCATTCCTTCATGGAGATCTCTTTGAAGAAATCTATATAGACCCACATTTGGGTTATGCTACACAAGTCACAGTTGGTACATCAGGGAAGCAACTGGTTTGTAAGCTACACAAATCCATTTATGACCTCAAATATGCTTCAAGACAATGGTTCTTAAAATATTCTGATGCCCTTACTCTACATGGTCTTCAATCTAAATCTGACTACTCTTTGTTTACTAAAGATTTTAGCAATGATTATGTTGCATTTTTTGGTTTATTTTGATGAAATTGTCATCACAGGTTCAAATTAGAAGAAAACTGACTCTTTGAAAACCTTTCTACATAGTCAGTTCAAGCTCAAAGACCTTCATCAGCTAAAATACTTCCTTGGTTTCGAAATTACTAGATCACACAAAGGGATTTTCCCATCTCATCACTACAAACTCCAACTGCTTGAAGATACTTGTTTTCTTGCCTGCAAACCTGTCCTCTTGCCAATGGATCCCAAAGTTTGCCTAAGCTCCATTGAAGGGGTTCTAGATGATGCTTCACTATATAGATGACTGGTTGGTTGTTTACTTTACTTAATCATATCTAGACTTGATATTTCATTTGCGATTCACAAACTTAGTCAATTTGTTTCTCAGCCCTGGCAGCCTCATCTAACAGCTGTTCATCATCTATTACAATATCTTAAAGCTTCTCAAGGTCAAGGACTTCAATTTTCTGCTCAATCTTATTTACAACTTCAAGGAAATTTGTCACAAGATTTTGTGTTTTTTTTGGGGATTCCCTAGTATCTTGGAAGGCTAAGAAGCAAGGCACCTTGTTCAGATCATTTGCTAAAGCAGAATACCGTGCATTTGCCTCCATAGCTAGTGAACTTGTCTAGATTCATCGACTACTTCGAAATTTTCACGTATCATCTACTGTCCTTGCATTGATTTTCTTCGATGCAATTCATGTTGCCACCAATCCCTTCTTCCGTGAAATACCAAACATATAGAGATAGATTGACATTTCGTTCGAGACAAGATCAATAATGGTTTTATCAAGTTGCTACATGTCCGTACTCATCATCAGCTAGCTGACATCTTCACAAAGGCTCTGCCAACCTCTCTTTTGTTTTCCTTAATGTCCAAGATGGTCATTATTAATCTCCATAGCCCATATTGAGGGGGAGTTTTAGAATATGTATAGTAGCTACCAGATAGATTACAACTGCAAGTTAGTTTGAAGTAACGATAGTTA
>NW_019237063.1:0-2046 GCF_002742605.1 Olea europaea var. sylvestris
GAGCGCAGTGTAAATAATTAAATTATTGTTTGACAAAGTGTTTTTGTAATTTAGCACATGTTTGATCCCCATTAAATTACATTTCATTACATTCTATTTTTCTCTCTCCTATTTTCAACCACACAATCTTTCATAAAATAATATTACAGTAAATTGAAAATTTTTCCTTCTTTTACAACCACTTATTTTTACAACAAATATTATTCTACCCATTTTTATTATAAAAAATGGGGCCAAATGAGGGCTTAAAAACAAATAGATGATAAGGAAATTATTCTCTTAAGAGTCAAGACTCGTTCTTGATTTTGGGTATGGCTGCCGACAACTATCGTGGCCAATCATAGTATTATTCCATTTATATATGCATGTGGTGATTTTATTTCCTGTTCAAGTCAACTATTTGTTTGATTTCAATTTTGTGTGTTTTAAATAAATAATAAAAGTGGGATTCATCAAATTATAATAAATTATAAACACTAATAAGCATGGACTTCATGTATGTTAATGCGTAGATAAATCTTTTTATGGTTTAACCAAAATTACTTGATAAAAATTATGATTAGGTGTTTGACCTACCTTCAAAAATATTTTTTAGTTTCGAAGAGAAAACAGTAGGACAAACGATACGAAGAAAGCTTGCGAACTAGAATGGAGTGAAAAATCAGTTGAGTAGTAAAATTTGATATTTCAGGGCATGACTATTTTGGAAAATGGTTGGGCTTTTTAGCATAATTTTGGGTGAAACTCCCTTCTTGGTTGCGGAAGATTATTGTAGATTTGTATTATTCTTTTTAAGAATATCGAAATTATAGATTCAAATGCTCAACATAATGTTTGGGTGAATAAGAAAACGAAGCTTAAGGTACGCCCATTGAAGTTGAGAAGTAATGGAAGGGAATAGAAGCTTGTCGCACGAGAAAAATGAGACAAGCACTAACTTAAATATGGCCACTGTGTTAAAAGGTGTAAAAACGATCTAATGAGCCCCAATGCTCATTATATATTAAGTACTAGTAACATGTCATATAAATTTATTGACGAATAATTGTATGGTGGGTTTTAACACTTGAATTTAATTTGCTATCTATACATAATCAGTATTTAGTACAAAATAAACATCGATACTTATTAGATCATTCTTCGTTAAAAGCGTAATTATGTATGATTTTTCTCATGCACACATGCAAAGGTGCACATCACGAAAAGGGTTAGCACTTCTATCCATTGAACCCATGTACAAGCGAGACTTACGCAGACGTACATGAAGCCTAAAAATTGGTCCCTTAGTAGGATCCAACTCCAACACCTAGTTCCATCATTACCTCCATAATGTGAGGGGACATATGTTTTAAGCACATTGTACTTACAAAAGCCTTGAATTGCTTATTCTATTTATGTTAATATATATATTTTTTTTATTTAGAGGGTATTTAACACCCATTTTTATGTAAAAATGAATTTTAGATAGTAAATTGATGAAGAATGTGTGGATGAAAATTAAGGAAAAGTTTTTGAAAAATGTATTTTGATAAAAATAATGAATTTTAGAATAGTAAATTGATAGAAAATATATGATTTAAAAGAAGAGAAAGAAAAATACATTTTGATAAAAATGAAAATCAAACGAGCCTTAATGAATGTATTATATGCATATATAAGCCCCCCGTTTGTTTTTCATTATTTGCTCATTAAAATGAAAAATATGATCGTTATTCATCACATCAAGCTACCATATTTAATTTTCTATCTTTTATGTGGAGTCCGTAACGACTATATTTTTCATTCTCATTTTTATATTAATGTGTACCAAATGGTGTGAATAAGAGATCAGACTTTTAATTAGACATAATTTAATAATATTTCATCCCCCCACGCCACAATTCTTGTTTTTTTCCTCCCTAATGGTGTGAGTTGTCTAGAAAACTCCAAAAAATTGAAAATTGATAACGCAAGTGCTCACACATGAGCGGTTGAACTTTGGCGGTCACTAAACGTTGAAAGAAAATCATCCAACTCGGCACCGCCGTGGACGGCCGCAAAAACAAT